>NC_091284.1:61500129-61801600 GCF_032444005.1 Ranitomeya imitator | reverse complement strand
GGGGCGTTTTTTTTTTTTTTGTTTGTGGCTGCTTACTTATGATTGGTCAGCATCATACAGGGGGAAGAAGTACACGCCCCCAGTGAAAACTGTCTGAGTCCAAGTAAATGTTAACTCATTAGGTGCCAAATACTTTGATTGCGAATATCTCTGTAGCAAAGAGGAAAAATAAAAAAAAAACACATAATATATCACTCTGCACCCACTATTACATCCAGTGTCCAGTTCATCATGAAAAGTTTGGTGCAAGGTGCACTTTAAAGAACGAACTAAAATGCTATAAGTTCAACTATATCTAAGAAACTAGAGGTGTTTGTCTCTCCAGTGCAATGTTCTGAATCCGTGCTCCAAAGAGCCCCAGGAAGACGCCATGAATTTTTTTTCGGTGGTCTGTGTTATTAGTCGCCGTGAAGTGATGAACTACAGCCCAATCCCCAAAACACAAGGGAGTAACCATATGTGCAGACTTATTAGGGAGGATACTATTAACCTTTCCTTTTCAGGCATCCAGTATTGCTGTCATTCACTTGACTGACCTGTTTTAAGATATTGAGATGACTCTGCTAGTATTGTCCCTATCTGTGCAGCTAAGCTCGCAATGAGCTACAGACAACACAAAATGTCAGGTTATCATAATGTGCTTTTGGGGAAAGTGTAGAAAATCGGAAAAACAAAACTCTGACCAAAATAAGGACAATAATTAACACTGAATTTTGAAACTAAAAATGACATGAATATACAAGACGATAGAGGAAATGGTATTCTTGTCCAAGGATATAACTGAAGGCAATTATTGGGTAAATAAGCTGGATACATCATCATTTCATCCAAAAATGTTATCCGTAAAGGGGTTGACCAGAACTAACATGGTTGATTTGTGGGGGTGCTGGACCCCCACTGATCCTGGGATAGGGGGTAACTTGTTTTTTTTTGTTTTTTTTTAGTTACAGGTCGTCCATATAAAAGTGTCATGTCTGTGGGTGCCATCTGCTTATCTGTGTGTATCTTTTTGTATACAGGGTGTCAACCTAAGTGGAGGCCAGAAGCAGCGGGTCAGCCTGGCGCGAGCCGTATATAATAACGCCGACCTCTACCTGCTGGATGACCCGTTATCTGCCGTCGATGTACACGTGGGAAAGCATTTATTTGATAAAGTTATTGGATGCAATGGACTTTTGAAAAATAAGGTATAAATGTATGCGTCATGTGATGCATGGAACACTGCACACTAGTGTAAATCTTACATGTGAAATGGGTCATTTTGTGGCCGCCAATACTGGGCAGTGGCGCCCTGTTACCAACAAAACAAGTGTTTCTATATTAGTATAGAGAGAGAGGCCTTTTTATTTAGTGCTTTTATGGTCTTTACCAAGGAGGGAGACGCTCACTGTAATTATGCAGAGCAACCTAAAGACACGCCCAAGAGGATCCTGTAAGCCACGCCCTTTTCGTAAAGACCGTAAAAATTAGCGTGAAATATAAAGGCTTTTATCTCTGGAACTGTTTGGCGAATTGAAAAAAAACAAGGCTTACTCAGGGGAGCAATGGGAATATACAAAGAGCAAAGTCTGTCCACTTTTGACCTGGAGACCGGTCCTTTTTGAAGGGTCATTGATTTTTGCCTTTTTGTCCACAGACCAGAATTCTGGTGACGCACAGCCTGACTGTCCTGCCTCTGGTGGACCTTATTGTGGTCATGGAAGATGGGAGAATAGGTCAGACGGGGACATACGCCGAGCTGGTCTCTACCCGAAAAGACTTTGCCGATATGATAATGGCATCTGGAGCAAGGAAAGAAAGTTTTACAGAGATGACCTGTAAGTATTTGCTTTTTTTTTTTCTCTAGTGACTCCCATAAAATTTCACAATAGATTTCCTCTTGTAACACAAAAATGGTTGAGATTAGTGTTTCATAAAGAGACCCCTGTACCTTGTAATGTAATTCTTTTCTGTCTACCCTTTCTAACCTTTGTGGAATTTCATTGGATTTCTTCTGGTTTCTATGAAGGCATTTTATCCCTGTTTTGTATATCTCTATTATTTCTTTCTTCCCTAAATTTTATTTTTTTACCTCCTTCTACATAGAAGTGCAATTCCTTTATTTTGTGTATGAGAACAGGCCATGTACACGGTCGTATTGTTTCGTCACCGTTTTCTTCAAAGGGTTATTCTCACATTATTAAATTGCTTCAGTTAATTGGACATCATAAAAATAAACAAGTTTCCAATTGACTTGCTTTTTCTATCTGCTTTCATTCTCCTGCAGTGAGAGCTTTTATCTTTCATAGTGTAAAGCTGGTTTACATGGAGCTCGGCCACTATTGCCTGCCCACTGTGCGTGGTAGTTACAGTCAAGAGATGGGTTAACTCCTAACATACCAGTTACTTCTCTCCATGCCATTGATTTCTTCTGACAAAATGCTATTTATAAATCTTGCTAAATCACCAGCTTTCTTGTCTGTTTTTTGAGCAGCTGCCCTAATTATAGCTCTCACTTTCCTGAGCTGTGTGCATGTTCTATTGTCCTGTTATTCATGTGTTAATATAGTGTTATCAGTATAGACTCCATAACAAGTCATTGATGGCTGCATATGTGCTAGCAGAATTTGTGCTGAGCTTTATGGTTCTACTAATACTACAGCCCTGCTACTCGCCAGAATTGTCACTCAAGTAAGAGAGCCCGCCCTGCCAGAATCCAGGAAGTAAGGAGACAGCAGAGCTCTGAGCTGCTCAAGCGATAACTTTAGAATACTCCGAGAGTGGTTAGAGCTTAGGCAGAAAAAAAAAAGAAAATCTGTGGCAACCTGTTTTCATTAATGATCTATATAATAAGTATATTTCATCAATATTCAAGTCTCTTTAACCCCTTAATGACCGCCGATACACCTTTTAATGACGGCAGTTTTTACTGTCCCCAGTGTTGCGGTCGCCGTTATTCACGAAGAACGGCGACCGCAAAAAAAGAAAAAAAGTCCGATTTTCCATTTATTTCTCACTCCTCTGATATGATCTTGAATACCAGAGGAGAGAGAAATGAGGTCCCCCAAGCACCCCCAGTACCTCCGGCATCCCCCAGTCCCTCTGGCTCTTGCCGTCGGCGTCTTCTCCAGAAGAAAATGGTAGGCGCATGCGCAGTCTGCCAGCCGGCAACATTAGGAGTTTTTTCCTATTGGTTCATTTTGATCACTGTGATAGACGCTATCACAGTGATCAAAATTAAAAAAAGGATAACAAACCCCCTTGTAACTCCCTTAGTTAAAGAGGGTGGGGAAAGTACTCAGACCCCTTTACATTTTTCACTGTTTTTTTCATTGCAGCTATTTGGTAAAATCATAAAAGTTCATTTTTTTTTTCACATCAATGTACACTCTGCACCCCATCTTGACTGAAAGAAAAAACAGAAATGTAGAAATTTTTGCAAATTTTAATAAAAAAGAAAAACTGAAATATCACATGGTCATAAGTATAGAGAACCTTTTCTCAGACACTCCTATTCAAGTCACATGCTGTCCATTTCCTTGTGATCCTCCTTGAGATGTTCTCCTTCATTGGAGTCCAGCTGTGTTTAATTAAACTGATAGGACGTGATTTGGAAAGGCACAAACTTGTCTATATAAAGGTACCGTCACATTTAGCGACGCTGCAGCGATCTAAACAACGATCCCGATCGCTGCAGCGTCGCTGTGTGGTCGCTGGAGACCTGTCACACAGACAGCTCTCCAGCAACCAACAATGCCGAAGTCCCCGGGTAACCAGGGTAAACATCGGGTTACAAAGCGCAGGGCCGCGCTTAGTAAACCGATGTTTACCCTGGTTACCAGCGTAAACGTAAAAAAAAAAACACTACATACTTACATTCCGGTGTCTGTCCCCCGGCGCTGTGCTTCTCTGCACTGACTGTGAGCGCCAGCCGGAAAGCACAGTGGTGACGTCACCGCTGTGCTCTGCTTTCCGGCCGGCGCTTACACAGTGCAGAGAAGCAGAGCGCCGGGGGACAGACACTGGTTACAAGTGAAGACATTGCTGAATCGGCGTCACACGCCGATTCAGTGATGTCTGCGGGAGTCCAGCGACGAAATAAAGTTCTGGACTTTCTGCTCCGACCAACGATGGCACAGCAGGATCCTGTTCGCTGCTGCCTGTCAAACTCAACGATATCGCTATCCAGGACGCTGCAATGTCACGGATCGCTAGCGATATCGTTCAGTGTGAAGGTACCTTAAGACTTCACAGCTGAGGCCTCTTTCACACTTCCGTCTTTGAGCTACTGTCGAGAAACGTCGTTTTTTGAGAAAACAGTATCCTGCATTTTCTCATAGACTTGTATTAGCGACTTATCCCGACGTATGGCCACACGTTTCGTCCGTGGTGTACTGGATACTGCAGAATTTGACAGCCCGTCGTTTGGAAAAAACGTTCAAAGGAACGTTTTTTGTATGCAGTGGAAAAACGTGCCAGGATGCCTCCTGCGTCATACGTCGTTCCACCGAATGGGAGCCTATGGACACTGATCCTGCGCACACTGTGAAACGCAGGAATCCAGTGACAGATCCTGTTTTTACATTTGAGCATGCCTGGAACCATTTTACAACGCATTATGACGCCCGTCAGAAGACGGAAGTGTGAAACAAGCCTCACAGTGCATGTCAGACCAAATGAGAATCGTGAGGTCAAAGGAACTGGCCAAGGAGCTCAGACACAGAGTTGTAGCACGGCACAGATCTGGCCAAGGTTACAACAGAATTTCTGCAGTACTTAAGGTTCCTAAGAGCACAGTGGCCTCCATAATCTTTAAATGGAAGAAGTTTGGGACCACCAGCAGTCTTCCTAGACCTGGCCATCCAGCCAAACTGAGCAATCGTAGGAGAAAAGCCTTGGTGAGAGAGGTAAAGAAGAAAAAATTGGAATAACACTGCTATACTTTGAAATTTTGTGCATTATGCTGTGAGATATAATTATGCTTCATATTTTCTGAGTGGTTTACCATAGTTACTATTCTTAAATGAAGAAATAAACAGAGACTTCTTTTAATTCTATTCCTCCTGGATTTATCGTATGTTTTCTGAGGTAAAGAAGAACCCCAAGATCACTGTGGCTGAGCTCCAGAGGTGCAGTAGGGAGATGGGAGAAAGTTCCACAAAGTCAGCTATCACTTAAGCCCTCCACCAGTCGGGTCTTTATGGCAGAGTGGCCCGACGGAAGCCTCTCGTCAGTGCCAGACATATGAAAGCCCACATAGAGTTTGCTAAAAAACACATGAAGGACTCTGACTATGAGAAATAAGATTCTCTGGTCTGATGAGATGAGGATAGACCTTTTTGGTAATGTTTCTAAGCAGTATGTGTGGAGAAAACCAGGGACTGCTCATCACTTGCCCAATACAATCCCAACAGTGAAACATGGTGGTGGCAGCATCATGCTATGGGGGTTTTTCAGCTGCAGGGACAGGACGACTGGTTGTCATTGAAGGAAACATGAATGCGGCCAAGTACAGAGATATCCTGGATGAACACCTCTTCCAGAGTGCTCTGGACCTCAGACTTGGCCGAAGGTTCACCTTCCATCAAGACAATGACCCTAAGCACACAGCTAAAATAACAAAGGAGTGGCTTCAGAACAACTCTGTGACCATTCTTGACTGGTCCAGCCAGAGCCCTGACCTAAACCTAATTGAGCATCTCTGGAGAGGCCTGAAAATGGCTGTCCACTAACATTCACCATCCAACCTGACGGAACTGGAGACGATCTGCAAGGAACAATGGCCGAGGATCCCCAAATCCAGGGGTGAAAAACTTGTTGCATCATTCCCAAGAAGACTCATGGCTGTACTAGCTCAAAAGGGGCTTCTCCTCAATACTGAGCAAAGGGGCTGAATACTTATGACCATGTGATATTTCAGTTTTTCTTTTTAATAAATTTGCAAAAATTACAACATTTCTGTTCTTTTTTTAGTCAAGATGGGGTGCAGAGTGTACATTAATGAGAAAAAAATGAACATTTTTGAATTTACCAAATGGCTGCAATGAAACTAAGAGTGAAAAATTTAAAGGGATATGAATACTTTCCGCACCCACTGTAGGTAAAAATAATTATATTAAAAAAATGTATTTTTTTTCCATTAGGGTTGGGGCTAGGGTTAGGGTTGGGCTAGGGATGGGGTTAGAGATAGGGTTGGGTTAGGGTTGGGGCTAGGGTTAGAGCTAGGGTTGAGCTTGGGTTAGGGTTGGGGCTAGGGTTAGAGCTAGGGTTGGGCTAGGGTTAGGGTTGGGGCTAGGGTTAGAGCTAGGGTTAGGGTTGGGGTTAGAGTTGGGATTATGGTTAGGGATGTGTTGGGGATAGAGCTGTGTTAGGGTTGGAGTTATAATTGGGGGGATTCCACTGTTTAGGTACATTAGTTGATAACCAAACGCGAAATGGCACCCGCCATTGATTCCAGCCAATTTTGAGTTAAAAACGTCAAATGGTGCTCCCTCCCTGCTGAGCCCTGCCATGTGCCCAAAAGGTGGCTTTCCCCCACATATAAGGTATCGCCGTACTCAGGAGAAATTGCACAACAAATTTTGTTGTCCATTTTCTCCTGTTACCCTTGTGAAAATAAAAAAGTTTGGTTCCAAAGTAAATTTTTTGTGAAAAAAGTAACATGTTCATTTTTTTTTCCTTCCACATTGTTTTAGTTCGCATGAAGCACCTGAAGAGTTAATAAACTTCTTGAATGTTGTTTTGCGCACCATGAAGGGTGCAGTTTTTAGAATGGTGTCACTTTTGGGTATTTCCTGTTAAATTGATCACCGAAGCTCACTTCTTCAAATGTGAGATGGTCCCTAAAAAAAAAAAGGTTTTGTAAATTTTGTTGGAAAAATGAGAAATGGCTGGCCAACTTTTAACCCTTATAACGCCCTAACAAAAAAAATTGTTTCCAAAATTGTGCTGATGTGAAGTAGACATGTGGGAAATGTTATTTGTTAACTATTTGTGTGACATATCTCTCTGATTTAAGGGCACAAAATTTAAAAGTTTGAAAATTGCAAAATTTTCAAATTTGTTGCCAAATTTGTTTTTTTCATAAATAATCGCAAGTTATATCGAATAAAATTTACAACTAACATGAAGTACAATATGTCACGAAAAAACATTCTCAGAATCACTGGGATCCGTTGAAGCGTTCCAGAGTTATAACCTCATAAAGTGACAGTGGTCAGAATTGTAAAAATTGGCTCGGTCATTACGTACAAAATTTGCTCTGTCACTAAAGGGTTAAAACTACAGTACTTTGTAGGATGTCCTTGTGCATTATTATTATTATTATTATTATTGTACACATTATTTTTAGCCGGCAAAATGAAGAATGCAGGAAATGTAAGAAGTCTGAGGAAACCTGATGATGTCAAGGTTAAAAAGGAAAGGTATGGTGTTCTATTAATTCAGAATGCAATGTATACAGTATTTTTTCATTTGTACATAATAACATAGGTTTTTGTGGAAGGAAGCTAAGATGAGTATATTAGGGAATTATTAAAAAGAACAATAAACCTGAGAGATAAGCTAATAGCTATTTATATAATATGTAACTGTTTTCCAGCAATCCCGTGGTTAATCTTATCTTTGATCGTGTTTTGTCTCATTTTGCTATTAAAAGTAATATAAAATCAATTGTACTGTGTCCCATGTGATCAGCCATGTTCTGCCTCCCCCTTCTCACATCCTTGGGTCACGCTGTGGGACAACTGACTTCAGCAGGAGCCTCTCCCACTCCTCTGTTTGCCATACGAGGCATTATCCCTGGATAATGTTCATTCCATGTGATGTGTTTGATGAAAATAGAAAAGGTCAAAAAGAAATTAACATAGTGTAGAAAACCTGTAGAAAACCAAAATTATTTCAGGAACACAAAGAAAATCATAAAAACTAAAAAATGTTAGTGTCTACTGTTAAGTGTGATCCATCTTAATTACCCCCATCAGTCTGTTCTCCCCAAAAGTTGAAACTCAATGGCCTGTAAGACGGCCAGGGTGGTAGTCGTGGCAATGGTCTGTTCTGTTCCCACACCCTGGCACCTCACAGATGAAATGTAATGTCTCTCTTGCTGTGTGTACAGTGTGCGCTTCAAAACGCTTACGGTCACTGCCGGGTTCTACTCAAGTGCTGTCACTCCGGCTTCACAAATCGGTTAATTGTCACAAGTCTTTTCTGGACAGCAGTACTTTCATCACATTGACAGCACAAGGCAAACACCGTCATCTTCATATTTTTCCCTGCCGTCCTTACAGGCCCTATCTTCTCTATCAGCTTCCTTTTCCTGGGAAGCCCAACTGTATCCTTGGACAGTCTGTGTCCCATCTGTGCCTCTCCTGTCACCAGCTCCTTATCAGCCCCTCGTCCAGCTCCAGTGGGAAGAGGTGCCGGGAACACTATCTCAGCTGCTCCTGCCCCGGTCATAGACCCCGGATCCTGCTTGGGGATGGTCTTGTCAAGCTGGTGCCCATTGGCACTGTTTGCTGCCTGGGGCCCCTTACTGCAACAGCTTTATCCCCACTGCCTGTAACACTCTGCTTCACTACTGCTCACACAACCTGCCCTTGGGCAGGCTGCCCGGTCTTCTGCCTCAAATCAGGAAGTATCCTGATTATACTTTCCTGCTCTATGCTGTCCATCCCATTTATTTAACCCCTGATCTGCCTTTCTCCAACTCTATTCTATGCTGTCCTCTATCACTAATGTGCCCCCCTCCATTCTACCGCAGTATTGTCCTATATTATCTAAGCTATCTAAACAGTACATGACATCACAGTATATAAACATTACATATCCCATCAATAACAATGAGGTGCCGTGTAACCGTGTGAACAGCGTCCAGGAGAGAGAAGGCACGTTGGGGTCCCCACCACCTCCTTACAGGCCAGCGCTACATTTACTTGTTCAGACTGGTAGAGTATATGGAAAGAAGTTATTTTAATGCCAAAATTCCTTTACACCAGCAGAAACACTAACTATGAAATGCACAAAATCGCAGCAATTCCCTTCTTAATCTCCTACCCTCCTATTTTGATTCATATTGCAATTAAAACTGAAAATGTATCCAGAAATCTTCTGTTTATATCTCAGGATATCAGCACTGTCCACCCTAGTTCATTCACACTGTCCTAACTCTGGCTGTAAGACAACCAGCTGCAGCCGGAGCCTCTCCCCTTTGCCCTGTTTACAATTGGATAAATATATCGTTGGGCTCCTCCTCCCTGGCTAAGTCCTATCTCTTCTGTCATTCCGCAGCTGAAAAGGGAAGAGATGAGCAGCAGCACCTGTGTTCTTTACACATCTTTACAATAGACTATCTTGCAGAGTAACTTATATTGTGAGCAGTTTTCTCTTTTGTTTACAGCTATCATTAATGTTTTAGGTTAAGTGTTGTTTTAGGGATAGGTTTTAGGTGACAAGAACTTTCTACTAATTCCCTCTCGTAATCTATAAATTTGACCATGTGTAAAAAGAGGATTGATGAAATGAAAAGGTGTCAAAATAGAGGACAATACTTTCTAAACGTAGTTACCCCAATAACTGAATCAATAGCGCCTACAATGGCATTAAAATTACACAACAGTAACTACTTACTAATAATAATGCCAGAAAACAGCACTCTACTGATCGCAGCAGAACCCTGCTGATCCCAGCAGAACCCTACTGATCCCAGCAGAACCCTACTGATCCCAGCAGAACCCTACTGATCGCAGCAGAACCCTACTGATCGCAGCAGAACCCTACTGATCCCAGCAGAACCCTACTGATCCCAGCAGAACCCTACTGATCCCAGCAGAACCCTACTGATCGCAGCAGAACCCTACTGATCGCAGCAGAACCCTACTGATCCCAGCAGAACCCTACTGATCCCAGCAGAACCCTACTGATCCCAGCAGAACCGTACTGATCGCAGCAGAACCGTACTGATCGCAGCAGAACCGTACTGATCGCAGCAGAACCGTACTGATCGCAGCAGAACCGTACTGATCGCAGCAGAACCGTACTGATCGCAGCAGAACCGTACTGATCGCAGCAAAACCCTACTGATCGCAGTAGAACCCTACTAATCGCAGCAGAACCACACTGATCCCAGCCTGACCCTACTGATCGCAGCAGAACCCTACTGATCCCAGCAGAACCCTACTGATCCCAGCAGAGCCCTACTTATCCCAGCAGAACCGTACTGATCGCAGCAGAACCGTACTGATCGCAGCAGAACCCTACTGATCGCAGCAGAACCCTACTGATCGCAGCAGAACCCTACTGATCGCAGCAGAACCCTACTAATCGCAGCAGAACCCTACTGATCGCAGCAGAACCCTACTGATCGCAGCAGAACCCTACTGATCGCAGCAGAACCCTACTGATCGCAGCAGAACCCTACTGATCCCAGCAGAACCCTACTGATCCCAGCAGAACCCTACTGATCCCAGCAGAACCCTACTGATTGCAGCAGAACCCTACTGATCCCACCAATTTTGAATCAGACTTCATTACAACTTACTGTTCTACAAATACTGCAATCTGCAATGTTCTGCAAGTCCACTGGCACATACTTTTGAATGGCCCAATTTTGGGCAAATATCTTCCTGGAAACCCTGGAGCCACTTTCAGAAGAGCGCCCACCATCAGAAACATAGCGGCTCCTAGCAGGTTGAGACCACACATTAGGCTCCTGAATAATGACATGTTTATGCTTCCAGAGGGGTTTTCGAATGCAATATACCTAATTGTTTCTATAAAAAGGGTAAATGGGGCGGCACTGCCTTCAAAAAGAACGGTCACAAGCCAAGTGGTAAATTCACACTTCAGTGCTTAAATGGGTTAACCTTTGCTGCCACATTGCACACCTCGGGTGCTCCTCGTATATGAAACAAGTCCAACTATACAGTCCAACAAAAGAGAAATAACGAGGGCACTCACCAGTCTTCTTATAGTGCAAAAATCGCTTACTTTATTGACGTGACATCTAAAAATCCAAGGTCGGGTTACCGATGGAGCCGAAGCTCAGGTGAGCAGGAGGGAGTGGAGTCTCCACTCCCTCCTGCTCACCTGAGCTTCGGCTCCATCGGTAACCCGACCTTGGATTTTTAGATGTCACGTCAATAAAGTAAGCGATTTTTGCACTATAAGAAGACTGGTGAGTGCCCTCGTTATTTCTCTTTTGTTGGACTGTATACCTAATTGTTTGTGTATTCTTTCTATAAATCACAAAAAAAACTCATTTTTCTTCACAGCAAATGAGGAAATGACTTAGGAGGGCGTGTCCTAGCTGGCCATGTGAGTGGAAGCAGGGAAGAGTGCTCCTGCTGCCATAAGGACAAAAATCCTGCTTTAACCCCGATTTTCGGGTAAACTCACCTAAATCCGGCTGGCTGAAGGTCCGGAGAGTGCAGCAGTGCGGAGCAGCAGGTCCGGAGTCGGCAGCGATGACCAGGAGGCGGCAGAAAGACGCTGGCACCAGCGATGCAGGAGCCAGCCAAGATGGCTCCGATGCTAGGGAGGACGCCGAGAAGGAGAACGCCGCATGTCAGCGGCGCATGGAGGTGGCCGCAAAGCTGCAGCAGTATGCCAGAGTGGAGGCTGCTGAGGAGGCAGAACCAGGATCTGGAGGTGGAGCTGACCAGGAGGAGGAGGAAGCAAGCAAGGCTGAGTAGCATGAGGTACAGAGGGGGAAGGAGAGAGGCAGCATGGCTGGGGCTAGTGGGGGACCTGGAGGCATATCACAGGGAGAGGAGCCGACTCTTAAGGCCCCTTCACATTAAGCGACGCTGCAGCGATACAGACAACGATCCGGATCGCTGCAGCGTCGCTGTTTGGTCGCTGGAGAGCTGTCACACAGACCGCTCTCCAGCGACCAACGATGCAGGTAACCAGGGTAAACATCGGGTAACTAAGCGCAGGGCCGCGCTTAGTAACCCGATGTTTACCCTGGTTACCATCCTAAAAGTAAAAAAAACAAACACTACATACTTACCTAACGCTGTCTGTCCTCCAGCGCTGTGCTCTGCACTCCTCGTGTACTGTCTGTGTGAGCACAGCGGCCGGAAAGCAGAGCGGTGACGTCACCGCTCTGCTTTCCGGCTGACCGACGCTCACAGCCAGTACAGGAGGAGTGCAGAGCACAGCGCTGGAGGACAGACAGCGTTAGGTAAGTATGTAGTGTTTGTTTTTTTTACTTTTAGGATGGTAACCAGGGTAAACATCGGGTTACTAAGCGCGGCCCTGCGCTTAGTAACCAGATGTTTACCCTGGTTACCAGTGAAGACATCGCTGAATCGGTGTCACACACGCTGATCCAGCGATGTCAGCGGGAGAGCCAGCGACCAAAGAAAGGTCTGGCCCTCTAGCCCCGACCAACGACATCACAGCAGGATTCTGATCGCTGCTGTGTGTCAAACTAAACGATATCGCTAGCCAGGACGCTGCAACGTCACGGATTGCTAGCGATATCGTTTAGTGTGAAGGTACCATTCGAGATGTTATCACACTGATCTCTTCATGTCAGCAATCCCTGAACTCCTTGGCCCAGCAGATGCAGGAAGTTAAAGGGGACACGGCACAGATTAATGCGGCTCTGCAGAAAATGGACAAACGTATAGGAGTGGTGGAGGAGAGGGTGAGCACGGCAGAAGATCACATAGTTAAGCTTCAAAAAGCTGAAAAGAAGTTCGCCCAAGCAATAGCCGAGCTCGCTGCCAAAAATGAGGATCTGGAAAATAAATCCAGAAGAAATAATATACGTATAGTGGGGCTGCCTGAAAAGACTGAGGGGAGAAATCCCACTAAGTTTGTGGAGAACTGGCTGCTGGAGAAGATTGGGAGCACAGTGTTGACAAAAGTCTTTGCTGTTGAACGGGCTCATAGGGTCCCGCCGCAGCCCCCTGCCCCAGGAGCAAATCCCCATACCATGCTTGCTAAAATACTGAACTACAGGGACAGAGACATTATCCTTAGAAAGGCTAGAGAGATGGAGGATCTGACGGCTGGAGGTCAGAAAATTGCCATTTATCCGGATTATTCCGCTGCGGTTCAGAAACAGCGGATGAAGTTTACTGGAGTCAAGCGGCGACTGAGGGAGCTGGGAGTGCAGTACTCAGTGATGTTTCCCGCCAAGCTGAGACTGGTGGCTTTTAATAAGACCCACTTTTTCTTGACACCGGAGGACGCTACCCAGTGGCTTGATACTCATGAGAAAAAACTTAAGGGAATGGGCGACTGACATTTCGGCGAGATCCAGTTGAGATTTGTTTTCTCTGTCGATAGAGGAGAGTTCTGCGCTCGTTAGCAATGGTTAAAGAGTTGAGCAACTGTTGGGGGTTTTGCTGGGCCATATTGAAGGAATGGCCGGAGGGGACAGTACCAACTACTAAGTACGGGGGAGGAGGGTTATGCTGGGTACTGTGAACTGGTTTGGTACTTTTTCTATATGTTAATATAAGTTGAAATGTTAAGATACAATAAAGTGAAAGTTGGGGGGGAAATTGTGATTGCTATGGCAGCGGGACGCGAATGGAGAGGGTTAAGTAAGGGAGAGTGTTCGCAGTGGGCAGTGGAGCCCCACTCTTGATGAGAGGAAGAATGCGTTATATTGGGGGGGTTAGGGGGGCAAGTTGGGAGGGGGCAGGGGGGGTGGGAGGGTTGGGGCAGCTCATACTTGGGAAATTTTATACTTTAAGAAATGATGAGCCACATGATGGGAGATTGTATTAAAATATTGAGTTGGAATGTGAGAGGTCTGGCAGATAAAACACGGCGGGCGGCAAGTCTGCAGTATGTCCGCGAACAGAAGGTCTCAATGATTTGTTTGTAAGAGACACATTTAGTGCGGGAGAGGGTAAACATATTGAATAGGCGCTGGATACAGAGGGCGTATCACTCTACTTTCTCGACGTATTCTAGGGGTGTGTCTGTGTTAATACCTGCGGGGGTGCAGTATGAGGAGGTAATGGTAAAAGAGGATGTCGATGGTCAGTATGTGGTGGTGAAATGTAAAATGAATGGAGTATTGATGTGTATAGTGGCAATGTATATTCCGCCCCCATACTCAAGCAAGAAGATAAGAGAGGTGCTGGAGAGGGTAGAGCGCTGGGGACCGTTACCATTACTAATTATCGGCGACCTTAATAATATCTGTGATGACTTTTGGGATAAGAACAAAAAACCCCAGAATAGGACGGCGGGACATACCACTACGTTTAGGACTTATGTCGGGGAAGTGGGCATGGTTGATTTATGGAGAGTTGGGCATATCGGGGAAAGGGCGTATTCATGCTACTCACCAGCTCATGGTACGCTGTCTAGGATTGATCTGGCACTGGGTAACCGATTACTAGATACGATGGTAAGGGACGTGAGATATTTACCTAGGGCTCTCTCAGACCATAGTCCAGTTGAAGTGGAATTTCGATCAGTGGGGACACGGAACGGGAGCAGAAGGGAGTGGAAAATTCACCCTAATTGGCTACACAGTATAGACTTGGAGAAGATTAAGAAGGAATTGGTGGAATTTTTTGAGATAAATGAGGGTAGCGTAGATGTGCTTACTGTGTGGGAAGCCATGAAAGCGTACTTGAGAGGGCTGTTGTTTAGGGATATTAGCAGGTGTAAGCGGAAATCGAGAGAGGCAGAGAGGTTGGCGATAGATGGGCTGTGGGTGGCTGAAGATGAGATGGTAATAATGGGTACTTTGGAGGCTGGGAGGAGGTTAAAGGCAGCTCAAAGCCAGCTAGAGGCGGTCTTGCTGAGTAAGGCTGAAAGGAAGAGGGAATTCATGAATTTGGCCTATTACCAGGAGGGTGAATCAGTGGGTCATTTGCTGTCGCTGGTGGCATCTGCCCAGAGAAATACTTCCTTTGTTCACTCTTTGGTGACTGGGAGTGGTGTTGCTGTTTCTGAGACTTCAGAGATTTTGGAGACTTTTGCAGATTTTTACGCAGACTTATACTCCTCTCGGGTAGATGGGTCAATGGAGGACACGGTGGCGTTCCTTGAGGAGTTGGAGCTCCCGAGGCTGAGTGACACAGCTAGGGAGGATTTGGAGGCTCCCATTACGGAGGAAGAACTGGGACGGGCATTGCAGTCGATGGCTAATGGGAAGGCGCCTGGCGTAGACGGATTTCCTGCCGAAATTTATAAAAGCTTGGGGGAAGTGTTGATCCCTAAATTGAAGGCGGTCTTGGAAGAGGCTACGAATGGTGGAAGGCTACCGGCATCTATGCGGGAGGCCACAATAGTGGTGATTCCAAAGGAGGGGAAAGACCCGACACAGCCGGATTCATATCGGCCAATTTCTTTGCTTACTATCGACGTTAAACTCCTGGCTAAGGTGTTGGCGATGAGGTTGACAAGTGTTATTTCTGGCCTGATACACTCAGACCAGTCTGGCTTTATGCCTGATAGGTCAACTGCGATTAATCTACGAAGGCTGTATATGAACTTGCAACTCAAAGCCGATAACTGTGGCCAGAGAGTTATTGCATCTTTAGACGCTCACAAGGCGTTCGATAGTGTAGAGTGGGGGTATCTCTGGCAGGTGTTGCGAAGAATGGGGTTTGGACCGCAGTTCATATCATGGATTCAATTAATGTACTCGATGCCGATGGCCAGGGTTAGGGTAAACGGGGAGTTGTCACGGACCATACAATTGGCTAGAGGGACGAGACAGGGGTGTCCGCTTTCCCCCCTTTTGTTTGCTCTGGCGGGGGAACCACTGGCCGCTACGCTTCAACAGTCTGATGAGATGACGGGGTTTAAATATGGGGTGATTGAAGAAAGGGTGGCGTTGTATGCGGATGATATTTTGTTGTTTCTGGCTGACCCGGTTGCATCCTTGGAGGGAGCCATTGGGATTATTGAACGATTCGGATCAGTGTCGGGACTTAGGATAAATTGGAGTAAGTCTATCTTGTTTAAGGTGGACGATGTGGATGGGGAGCCATTGGAGGACGGGCGACTGGAGGTGACGAGTAAATTTAAGTACCTGGGAATATGGGTATCTATGCCGGTCACTGACTATATACATGAGAATCTGACTCCAATCTTGGGTGCCCTCAAGGCAAAAGCGGATGCATGGCTTAAGCTACATTTGTCTGTGGTAGGCAGGGTGAATCTTATCAAAATGATTCTGATGCCGAAAATACTGTATATTCTTCACAATGCGCCGGTTTGGATACCACGTGGGAAATTTAGACAGATCAACTCTCTGTTTAGGAATCTGATTTGGGGGAGGCAGCATCCGCGTATCAAACTGGAGACACTTCAGCGACCCAAGGATGATGGGGGTCTGGCATTGCCTAACCCTGAGTTGTACTTTCTTGCAGCCCAGAGTCAGCATTTAAGGGGCTGGGCGCATGAGGGGTCATCTGGGGCAGTACAGCGGTTGATGGAGGTGGTGACAAAAAGAAGGCCAGTGGTGCAATGTTTGGAGGATGGATCCTTGGAGAGTTTGGGGAAGCTATATCCGACTTTGCTGTTGATACGCAAGCTGTGGAGTAGATTGAGGCACATACGTGGGATCACGGACTTGACTAGATACTCGCCGCTATGGCATAATAACAATCTGAAAGAATTTGAGGCATTGGGGGTACTGATAGAGTGGTTGGGCAAAGGGATTCAGTATGTGTATCAAATAATTGAACAAGGTGAACTGAAATCATTTTCCCAATTGCAGGCGGAATTTGGTCTTGGGTCTGCAGGGGAGTATCAATATTTGTGGATGAGGCATGCCTTTGGAGCTCAGAGTAGGAACGGAGGTATTAGGATTCAAAGGGATATAGTACTGGAGTATGTGTGTAATGATGGGACGACTGGAGGAGTCATATCCACTCTGTACAGGGATCTGTTGCACACTTTTCTATTGGGGTTTCCAATAATGGCAAGAGCTAAATGGGAAAGGGATTTGGGCCCAATAGATAACGAGACTTGGGAGTCGGTGTTGGAATGGATCCCAAGACTGTCGCTGAGTGAACCGTATAGACTGTCACAGCTCTATGTGATACACAGAGTTTATAGGTCTCCGATGGTGCTATATAAGGCAGGATTGCGTAATGACTCTGAATGTCCGAGGTGTAAGTCTACGGATGCAGACATTTTCCATATGATGTGGACATGTCCGAGGTTGGCTGCCTTCTGGGTGGTAGTTTTGAGTGGTATGGAAGGTGCGTATGGATGCACGGTGCCAAGGGATCCAGTTGTCTGTTTGTTGGGATGCGTGGATGAGATTGGAGTGGATAAACACCTAAAGATAGCTATAGCCAGATTGTTGTATATGGCTAGGAAGGTGATAGCTAGAAACTGGATTAGGGAAGAGCCGCCGTCAAGAGGAGAGTTCCTCCAGTATGTGAAACAGGGCCTGACACTAGAAACAGGGCCTGACACTAGAAAAAGGGATTTATAAGAAGAAAGGGAAAACTGAAACGTTCAATAAAATGTGGTCTCCATGGATTGCTATGGGATAGTAATGTGAAGTGTGGCTTATACGAATGGTTGAGGGATTAGATACTCTATTGTTTTAATGATGGTAGTAATTAACAAGATGAGCTGCTTTGTGGGGTGGGGGTGGGGGGCTTTGGGATCGAAGGGGGCTGTTTGAAGGGGGAGGGGGGGAAATACTCTATATTGAAAATGTAAATGTAACATGTTAATTGCCTTGTTATTCTTAATAAAAATTTATTTGAATAAAAAAAAAAGTTTCATGACTTGTCAAACAAATGTTATCTACTTGAGTGAATGTTCCTGCAAAAAGCAATATATTGGCAGAATGATCCAACAACTTCATAAAAGAAGCAACAAAACCAGTCAGTATCTGGTGTGACGACCATTTGCCTCACGCAGTGCAGCCCATCTCCTTCACATAGTTGATCAGGATGTGGCCTATGGATGTTGGCCCACTCCTCTTCAATGGCTGTGCCAAGTTCTTGCATGGCCAGCATGCTCACCGGACATGTCCCCCATTGGGCATGTTTGGGATGCTGTGGGTCGGCGTATTCAAGTTTCTGCCAATATCCAGCAACGTTGCAGCTATTGAGGAGGAGCGGCCCAACAAGCCACAGACCACAATCAACAACCCAATCAACTCTATCCAAAGGAGATGTGTTGCACTGCATGAGTCAAATGGTGGTCACACCAGATACCGGCTGATTTCAGACCCCCGGACCCTCCCGATACCGTGAAGCTGCACATTTTGTTGTGGCCACCGTAAGGCCCACCGATGCAATAATCATGTGTCTAGTCTGCATCTGCATATGCCACACCGGTGAGGAGGATGGTTATCTCGGCAGAGGAGAAGGGGTCACAGATTAGGAGAAGCGCTCACTAAGACATAGACAGAGTAAGACTGCTTTCACACTAGCGTCGGATTCGGCCCGTCGCAATGCGTCGGGCAGAGATTCCGACGCTAGCGTTCGACACACTGCACAACGGGTGCAGCAGATGCATTTCTCCAGCGCATCCGCTGCCCCATTGTGAGGTACGGGGAGGTGGGGGCGGAGTTCCGGCCGCGCATGCACGGTCGGAAAAAGCGGTCCGTCAGGAGCAAAAAAACGTTACATGTAACGTTTTTTGCTCCCGGCGGTCCGCCACAACACGGCGCAACCGTTGCACGACGGTTGCGACGTGTGGCAAAGCGTTGCAATGCGTCGCTAATGTTAATCTATGGGGCAAAAACGCATCCTGCAAACAACTTTGCAGGATGCGTTTTTTGCCATAAACGACGCATTGCGACGTCTGGAAAAAAACGCCAGTGTGAAAGTACCCTAAGACAAATTTGTGACTAATATTTCAGAGGAAAAGGCCGTTTGTGTCCATATCTTAGATCTTTTCAGTTCAGCTCCTGAAAACAGAGCAAAAACAAGAGTGTTGTGGTTATTTTTTTTGTTCAGTTTATATACTCAGCACTTTTTGTTCCTTCTTTTTTGTCTGTCTTCACATCTTACGACACTAGTGAGTGTTTCACACCATAAAACTCTGTACACAGTCATCAAGCACGGACCGATTCAACTCCATTTTATGATCAAAACATCTTTTTCTTTCTGTAGTCTTATTACTATATTTCATATACCATTTGTGGTCATCCTTTTTATTTTAATTTTTGTTTGCAACTGTTTGTTAATGTTATGCATTTTTCTGGACGATGATGATGTCTTCCGGTCATATGGCGTCATAGCTCGGCTTTTAGTGCTGCTTTGTATGAATGCGGTGTTTATATCCACACTTGTCTGCTCTCAACATTGTGGTTTGTCCTGATGTAGAAATGTCGCTTTGAAACGCGATGACGAATAAATCCCATTCCTGCATATCTGTTTTGCTGCTCATCACTGATCCGCCGACAACGCAGACTTTAGCCCGCTCCTTTCCAGCCCCACTTGCTGATCCTTCCATAGTCACTCTGGTCTCGGGTCCCTGCAGCTGCTCCTCCTGTCATGTTCCAATATAGGAATGTCAGGGCAATCACATTTTTGGCACTTAAGAGCTGCAGTGTGTGAAGGGGGCTGGTTACTCCAATGCATATATGGAGAAGGGGGACTCACTTATCCAGTTCATAGAAAGAAAAGGGGGCTGGCCACCCCAGAGCATAGAAAGAAAAGGGTGCTGACTAATCCAGTGCATAGAAAGAAAAGGGGGCCAACCACCCTAGTGCATAGAAAGAAAAGAGGGGCTGACTAATCCAGTTTAGAGAAAGAAAAGGGGGTCTAGTCACCCCAGTGCATAGAAAGAAATGGGGGCTGGACACACCCAGTGCATAGAAAGAGAAGGGAGGCTGGCCACCCAAGTACAAAGAAGGGGGGCTGGCTACTTCAGTGCAGAGAAAGAAAAGGGCGTTAGTTTAGCTATTGAAATAAGCGGTCAACCAGTACCCTTCACACACTGTCTTTATTCAGCAAGTGACGAGAAAAACAGAAGCTGACCCCTAAGGCTACTTTCACACTAGCGTCAGTACGGGGCCGTTGCCATGCGTCGTCCCGATGTACTGACGCACGTTGTGAAATAAATGAACAACGGGGGCAGCGGATGCAGTTTTTCAACGCATCCGCTGCCCCATTGTAATGTCCGGCGAGGAGGGGGCGTAGTTCCGGCCACGCATGCGTGGTCGGAAATGGTGGACACGTCGCACAAAAAACGTTACATGGAACTTTTTTTTGTGCCGGCGGTGTGCCAAAACACGACGCATCTGTCGCACGACGGACGCGATTTATGGCCATACGTCGCAATGCGTCGCTAATGCAAGTCTATGGAGAAAAAATGCATCCTGCGGGCAACTTTGCAGGATGCGGTTTTTCTCCAAAACGACGCATTGCGTAGCCTAATAAAACTTAGTTTTGCAGCTGATTTTACTCCCGCCTACAAAATAAAATTAAGACAAAATTTTGAATACTTTTTTAAATTGTTGTTACACCTGATATTTTTATGGTTTATATATTTCCAGGAAACTGTTTGCCACGTTAAGCGCTCCCAGGATTAATAAAGAGAAGGTAGCCACGGGAAATGTAAGTGCTAGACAGAAGCCAAGTCATGGCACACTGAACTAAGAATCTTCTACTGACAAGATGTCTTCAGACACATCGTCTTCCTACTGGGGAAGTCTGAGTCCTCAGATCACTTCACTGACCTTAAATAAGAACGGTCACATTCATTTTTTTTTAAGCGTAACCGTCATTTTATTCATTTCATAAATCAATAGTACAAGTAAAAACAAGCAACTTTGTAAAAGATCTTCTAAGAGAACTCTGCTTCTGTCTCCACCAAAACTGATCAATCGATCTCAATTCTCAGGAAAAATGTGTATTCAGTGAAGACAGATAGGAGATGGGGGTAAGATTCTATACAGAGGGCAGAGACGGAGAGTCGGGAGGAGCTGGAGACAGAGCTTCACCTTCTCCTCTCTGCATAGACCTGTATCTGTAGCAGCCGCCATCTCCGATCTCAGTGGTGGGAAAGTCTTCACTGAATACACATTTTACCCAAGAACTGAGAATTTTGCTAATGTCTGACCAGTCGTGGCGGAGAAAGAAGCAGATGTCTCACTGTCTGCCGGTCCAGTGCGGAGTCTCCGCCAGCCGCTGCCGGTGTCCTTTATTGTTTACAGCACTGACCTGATGTCAACCCGCTGCTGCCCATCACTGAGCTCAGCAGCTCTTAGGGGCTTATGCCATCAGCTCAGGCCAAGCTGCTGAGCTCACCGATTGTCTGCAGTGCTGTCGAAGTGATATCCCAGCTGAAAGACAATAGCAGAGATTCAGCGCAGGACTCTGGGTGGGTGAATAAAGCACAGTTAGCTTATTTTTTTTTTTAAAGAAATTACAGATGGGGGGGTTATAAAACCCTTTTAAAGGAGTTTTCTGTCTTGAATCTTTAGGATGGGTCATCGGTATCAGATTAGTTGGGGTCCTACACCTCCACTGATCAGCTGGGCCTGGGCCGATCAGCTTGGGTTCTTTTCACGGTATCGTGGCCATTGTGAAGCACCTCTGCAGCTGAGCCCCTACACCCGGCTCTGAGCTGTCCTCAGCATAGGGACAGACATCTCATTTAAACCCCCATTGGCACTGCTATGTTTTATTGATCTGAATGTGAGGGAAAACACTAAAAAAATCATGCACATGATGAAAAAATGGCACCTGGACCGCAAACAATATACATTAATCCTCCGCGGCTAATCAACATTTTAAATGAACACAAGATTCTTAGCTAACATTTTGTTCAAAGTGTAAACGCCCACTGCCACGACGCGTCAACCTCCTCAGTGGTTCTCTGCTCTGTCAGATGGACCACTGCATGGCGGCCAACACCCTACCAGCAGAGGAAGAGATCCAGGTGCCCAAGAGCTGTCACTGAGCTGAACCATTCCAGTGGTTCCAGGTCTGTTTGGTCACAGTATATTCTGAAACCCAGTATAAATGGGTGTCTTCTGCTCGTAGATGAAGATGTCGGTGGTGAAGAAGTACCTGCAGGCTTTTGGATGGTCTTGGGTCTGCTTTACCGTCATTGCATATGTTGGACAAAATGCAATGGCAATAGGACAAAATGTGTGGCTGAGCAAGTGGGCAACTGAGGCCAAAGAGGTGAAAGACCAGACGGAGTGGACCGAGCTGAGGGACAGTAGACTCGGAGTCTATGGAGTCTTAGGCTTTGTGCAAGGTAATGAGATTACGTGTTATGTGTATTACTCTAACGCATCTAAGACCCCCATTCCTTACTTTGTTGGGGTCTTTCACCTGAAACCTGAATAATGCTTTGGACACTTCTTGCCTAATTGAAGGTTATGAGGACAGGTCTGAACTCCAGGTTTTGGTGGGTCAGACTGAAGCTCTCAACAAAGTGAGTAGCTGGTCTCAGTCTGGGCCCAGGCCTCGTCTAAGATATACGTAGATAGGCTTTGGTGGCTTTTCAGAACATGGCGCATGTCCGATCAATGGCTATCTGTGCGGATGAGAAGGTGCCATACGTTTTTAGAGGTCACAGTGGACGGTCCCCAGTAGAAGAAATGTTGGTCAGAAGAGCGGAAGAGAGACTGGGTAGAAAATTGGAAAAGTGCATGTTTCCCAGACCTCCCATTAAAGTCTCAGTGCCCGAGTCATCATTTGTGGGGGGTTTCTAAGTCACTTTTTTTTAATTTTTTTTTTGCAACTTGTGGTTTTCACTGACGTTTATCAAAATGGCAGACGCGATTCATGAATTTTGTTCAAAGTTGAAAATTGTCTTTCTTTTCTGTCTTTAGCTGGTTTTGTGACTCTTAAGCAGAAAACGTCGCACATTTCGGAAAAGGTCATAAAACGTGCGTCAAAATCAATTCCGTACTCCAAGGTTGGGGGGAATGGATTACTGTTACCCCAAATTTAGTGATTTTTTAAAATTATTATTATTATTTATTAGTCGCATTTAATTAATCTAAAATCTAGAAAAGGCATAAAAATCAGAAAACTAACAGAAGGGACAACTTGGGGAAAAAAGGCGCACTTTATTTAACAGAGTTGTTAGAAATAAAAAAAAATAAAAAAGTCCCCATTTTTGAGAGGTATTCACACTAAAAAAAAACCTGGCAGAAATGCGATGCTGAATCGGGGCCATAGTCTTGTTTGGGATAACCCCTGTAAAATACAGATTTTACCTGGGAAAGGTAGTTTGTGAAGGAACAAGCCTGGTGCTAAGTCTATGGGAAGACTTTTCGGTATTTTTGTAAGTTCACGCACGGTCACATCACGTTGCTGTAATAATCTGGGATGAGGAGCAGAGGCAGATTATACCGTGTTGGACAATTCGGTCTCTTCTGCTGTGATTTTTAGGTCTGTGTGTCTGTTACGGGGCCTATGTGATCACCAGAGGTACCATCTCTTCCTCGCGAGCGCTCCACAATCACATGCTGGACAATATACTGCACCTCCCGCTCCAGTTTTTCGAAACGACTCCAATGGGCCAAGTGCTGAATCGATTTACCAAGGTAAGAGGTTGGGTAATAACTTGCCTGGATCATTAGATCACAGTTTTAATGTCCTGCATTATCAGGACCGGGAGTCCCCAGGTCAGGTGGAATTTGGGGGAAGTTTGGATTTATCTTCTTTAACCACTTTGCGGCCATATAATATAACTATACCTCAGGGAACGTGCTCAGATAAGGTGTTATAATATGTTCGAGTCCCCGCGGCTGTTCGACAGCCACAACACAACGCAGGGATTGCCTAAGAAATTGTATGGCTCCATCAGTTCATCAGAGTGCTCCTTGCTTTTGAAGATTTTATTTTAATATTTATTATATGGTCAATAAACTTTGTTGTTTTTTTTTTTCAACATCAAGTTATGAAGCTGGGTTTGTGCAATTAGTAAATCCATTTGTACCCTGATTCAAAATAAGAAAATATTTAAATAAATAAATAATATTTGGTCTGGATGCTTACATAAGTCTAAAAGATTTTTCATTACAGTTTTTACCATAAACATTAAAGGGGTATTCCCATCTCCAGGATCCTATCCCAATATGTAGTAGGTGTAATAATATTAATATCAGCAAATACCTCCAATTAAAAATGTAGTATAGTTCTTCTGATTAGCTATGTCGCTTTCCCCATGGGCAGGGCATTGCAGTATCTTTGGTATCCACTTGCATAGTGACAGCTAGTTGTTAGTTTTTGTATCCATGGGTGGTGATAACAAAGCAAAATCTGTGTAATAAATACAATAAATAATCCTATAAATAATCCCAATACAGCAAAAAGGACTAATAAAACGTAACTTTTAATACTCAAAAAGTAACCTAAAAAAAAAAAAAACACAAATCACCCATGTGAAAAATAAACCATAACAGGGGCTATGTCTCTACCATATAACGTGATGGTCCATAGAGACTAGTGAGCCCTCTATAGGATAAAACAGAACTCGACTGCAATAACAACAGCCAGAATCCTGATTGCTGAGGCAGTGAATATGACAAAGCTGTGCCACCAATGTTTATATGTGGACACAGCAAATCTACTGCACTCAGTCACATAAGACCAGAAAAAACAGTCCTAGCTTATATTATAAAAAAATACTTGCTGGTGTTTAATAAATGTACATATAAATAAATAAGGAACGGTCTCACCAATTCCAAAGCGAGGGCAACGGAGCACCAGATAATCCCCTGTTAGGTAGACATCCAGGATACGAAGGGATGACAGTCCCTATATCAATCCCTATGGGGCTATAAATAGTCTATCCCCCAAAGCTCCTGCCCTTACAAGGGCAGTCCACAACTACCCCTATACATAAGAAGCCCTGCACTCTCCCTTATAAATTCGTCCCTACGCGTTTCGTCCAAGACAACTCTTCAGGGGACATGCTTGCTTGTAGAGAAGGAGTGCCTAAATATTAAAGTAGAGGGACATAAAGTCCTGCCGCCCTCTATGCTGTCAAGCAGAGAGTGGGGCGAGAGAAGGGCCTTATTAAAGGAGCCAGGATGTGAAAAAAAGCATCTACTGACCTCCCATAGGGCAGACAATTAGTCCACATTAGCATAACAAACTGTTACGGAAGGCAGCGAATACACACTGCAGATACACTCTGTATAATGCATAATGCAAAGGTAGATAATGCCATGTTGGTATAAAAATACAGAGGAGGGGTAACACTTACTCAGACACCATAGCGTATGCCAGACTCCACGTGGGACGCCTGATTCCAGAAACAATACAAGAGCTTCCTGTCTTGCGCAGTGAAACAGGAGGTTGCCGCTGTCAGGAAACCACAAAGCGAGATGAATGCTCAGCCTTAGATAAACGCTCAGCCTTAGATAAACAAAGTCCGGCATACATCACCAGAATGACAGCTGAACAGTGATAAGGGATGACTAAACATATATAATGGCTTAAATAGCACAGCACAATACTGCCCATTAACTTAGTGACCTGACGCTGTACCGGAAATGTCTGTAACCCAGCAACCCTATAATGCCAGGGAGATGCATGAACGGCTGAATGGTTGTGGCTATAAATAAACAGACAGCGGCGCCGGCAAATAGCTGGATTCAATGAGTCAAACCCCACCTATCATAAATAAAGGGAATTATCACCGTACATGTCTAACAGCGTAGATAAACAGGAATGCTGCACCAAAAATGACCATAACTAAGCAGCCCTAACAATGCTTGAATAGCACTAAAGGTGATCTCTGTGGAAGCCTGAGCTATAGATATACGTATGATAGCAAACACAAATTTACCAGGAAGGATCATCCACATTTAGCAGGAAAAACACACCCGGGAAATACCATAACAAATAGAGTGTATCTAATGTCATAACCTCTCATATAGCGCTTGTACAGGGGGGGGAAAAAAAAAAAAAAAAAAAAAAAAAAGGCCATGGCTGTAAACCAATAAGACTATGTATAATAACAGGCAAACAAATCCAGCGCTCTAACATAAAGAAAAGGTTAATGATGAAAGAAAAACTACATGGGAAGACGGACGTGATGTAAATGGTTAAAAATGACAGAAGACCATAACATACTAGTATAAATCCATGTAGACTATAACCCACACAAATATCATTACTGCAAGGTAGAAATGTAACAGCATTACATATGACAATGCAGATAAAATGCCCAAAGGAAATATATATCACTTGAAAAAGCCAAGTATATAAATACTCATAGGTCTTAGCAAATCCCAAGAATTGGGTGACAAAATAAAAGGACTTAGGCAGATATTAATCAAAAAAGACTGTGTTATACCGGACTATGACTAGAAAAGGGAAAAGCCAAAGGGACCCTCAGATAAAGCAACTGTAATTTATTTGGTCATTCAAGCCATTTGGACTAGTGGTGTTGAGATAGAAAATCCATTTGGCTTCCCGCTGGAGTAGCAGTTGGTCCCAGTCACCTCCTCGTGGTGGTTTATTAACTTTTTCGATGGCAATAAACTTTAGATGTTTGGGTTGGCCATCATGCATTTGATGAATATGACGAGAGATCGAAGTGTCTCTCCTATGTTGTACATCACCAATGTGTTCCCCAATTCTCCGCTTGAATTCTCTGATGGTCTTTCCAATATATTCAATACCACAGGAACACGAGGCTCTGTAGATTACCCCTTTGGTACTACAGTTCATAAATTGTTTAATACTGTAATTTTTACCAGTTACACCACTCACAAAATTGTTCCCTGTGTCAACATATTGGCACACAGAGCAATGTCCACATTTGTGGCAGCCAGTGACATTACTTCTCAGCCAAGTGTCATTTGTGGGACTGACAAAATGGCTATGTACCAATCTATCCTGCAGTGAACGGGACTTTCTATAAGTGATGGCAGGGATATCATTCAGATATTGAGAGACATCTGAGTCCATCTGCAAGACGGCCCAGTGTTTTTGAATGATTTGTCTAACATAGGAGGCCCCATTATCAAAAGTGGTGATGAAACGTACTGAATCCTGCTCCTTTATTTTCGCCGTGGGGTTCAGCAATGTTGTTCTGTCTCTGCTTTTAGCATCCTGATATGCTTGTTTCAAAATTTGAGACGGATATCCTCTATCTTGGAAGTTTTTCCTTAGTTCCTTAGCATGAGATTCAAAGGTTTCTTCATCCGAGCAATTTCTCCGGATCCTGAGGTACTGCCCCTTAGGAATCCCTCTTTTGAGATGCTCCGGATGGTGACTACTCCAATGAAGGAGAGCATTAGTAGCTGTAGGCTTTTTGTAATTACATGTGACTAGACCTCCGTCAGCTCCCTTGGTGATAAGTATGTCCAAGAAAGGCAGAGAAGAGAAATCTATCACAGATGTAAAAAAGAGCCCAATATTATTGTGATTGAGCTTGTTAACAAAGTTCTCAAAATTCCCCACAGAACTATTCCAAACCAAGAAAACATCATCTATGTAACGTGTCCAGATCTCTGAGACACGAAACATAGAAAAATCACTGCCATCAGGCTCATCTTTCCAAACCACAGTCTCCTCCCACCAGCCGAGGAAGAGGTTTGCATAGGCCGGGGCACACGGACTCCCCATGGCCGTCCCCCTCAGCTGGTGGTAGATCCTGCGGTTGAAGACAAAGGAGTTATGCGTGAGACAGAATCGGAGCAGTTTGAGAACAAACTGATTGTGTTCCTGGAACTGGCATCCTCGCATTTGTAAAAAGTAGTCAATTGCCTCCAGACCTTTGTCGTGAGGAATGGAGGAATACAGGGCCTCCACATCGATACTAGCCAAATATGCCTCTGGTTCGATGGTGAGGCCCTCCAGACGTCGAAGCAAGTCTGGGGTGTCCTTAACGAAAGATTGTAATGAGGACACAAATTGACATAGAATACGATCCAGATAGACCCCAGCATTTTGGCAGAGACTGCCCACCCCCGATACAATGGGCCTGCCCTTGAGTGGGCTAAGGCCCTTATGTACCTTGGGGAGGCAGTAGAAGGTGGCTGTAATCAGATTCTGAGGAAAGATAAAATCAAACTCAGTTTTATTGATTACACCACTCTCCAGACCTTCCTGTAAAATCAAACGGAGGTCCTCCCGATATTCTGTCAAGGGATCATGTGCAAGAACCTCATAAGAATTCCTATCTGCCAGTATAGTTTCACATAACTGTTGATAGTGGGCAACGTCAAGGACGACAACATTGCCACCCTTGTCTGAGGGCTTAATGACAATGGTGTCGTCACGTTCCAAACGGTTAATCGCTTCCATTTCCTTTTTGGTACAATTAAATTTGCAAGACACATGGGACTGTGAGAGACCAATCAAATCAGATGTAACCAAGTTGGAAAAAATATCAATGGCCGAAAGGTCACCAGTAGAGGGTGGCATTCTA
Organism: Ranitomeya imitator; assembly: GCF_032444005.1. NCBI lineage: Eukaryota > Metazoa > Chordata > Amphibia > Anura > Dendrobatidae > Ranitomeya > Ranitomeya imitator. Next base: position 61,773,307 of record NC_091284.1, on the reverse strand, counting down.
TGGCTCTTGCTCTTTAAATCGGTGAATGGGCCTAAACCTTGTAGATTAGGGTCCAAATCACCAATACTGTGTAACAACCTAACATCAGCCAACATATCAGTTGGAATACCCAGTTCAGCACAAGTGCGTGAGTCTTGCTTATGGAAGAATTTCTTCCATCTGATTTTACGCAGGAAAAGGTTAAGGTCCTTAACTGTCCTAAACAGGTCAAAATCACTATTGGGCACAAAAGAGAGCCCCTTTTTAAGGACCGACATCTCATCAGAATCTATATTCCTGGTTGAAAGATTAACAATTTGGATGTTCTGGTTAGTCCCAGATACAGAAGGGCCATCTCTTACTCCAGTCATGGGGGACTCCATTATTATTTCCTCGGTTGGACTGGTCTGTTTCTGAGAGTATAGACCTGGTCCAAAAAACTCCCACTAGGGGTGATGTCTGTTCTAGCTGAAGCACCCCGTGCCCCTCGACCTCTTCCTCTCCCCCGATTTCTACTTCTATTGGTTTTATATCTACCTTCAGACTCAGAAAAATCAGTATCTGTGGAAGATAAATCTACGTCCCGGTCAGAAGGGGTTGGTCTAGGAGTCAAAACAAGATAAGCCTTATTGTCTTTGAAGTCCTGTATGTCACGCATGTACTGACGATGTTTCCTTTCCTTTAAGTGGTACTGAAACCTCTCGATATGTGTCTGTAATTTGGTCTCTTTTAATGCAAAATCAGTCTTTAAACCTTTTCTTTATGTTAGAGCGCTGGATTTGTTTGCCTGTTATTATACATAGTCTTATTGGTTTACAGCCATGGCCTTTTTTTTTTTTTTTTTTTTTTTTTTTTTTTTCCCCCCCCTGTACAAGCGCTATATGAGAGGTTATGACATTAGATACACTCTATTTGTTATGGTATTTCCCGGGTGTGTTTTTCCTGCTAAATGTGGATGATCCTTCCTGGTAAATTTGTGTTTGCTATCATACGTATATCTATAGCTCAGGCTTCCACAGAGATCACCTTTAGTGCTATTCAAGCATTGTTAGGGCTGCTTAGTTATGGTCATTTTTGGTGCAGCATTCCTGTTTATCTACGCTGTTAGACATGTACGGTGATAATTCCCTTTATTTATGATAGGTGGGGTTTGACTCATTGAATCCAGCTATTTGCCGGCGCCGCTGTCTGTTTATTTATAGCCACAACCATTCAGCCGTTCATGCATCTCCCTGGCATTATAGGGTTGCTGGGTTACAGACATTTCCGGTACAGCGTCAGGTCACTAAGTTAATGGGCAGTATTGTGCTGTGCTATTTAAGCCATTATATATGTTTAGTCATCCCTTATCACTGTTCAGCTGTCATTCTGGTGATGTATGCCGGACTTTGTTTATCTAAGGCTGAGCGTTTATCTAAGGCTGAGCATTCATCTCGCTTTGTGGTTTCCTGACAGCGGCAACCTCCTGTTTCACTGCGCAAGACAGGAAGCTCTTGTATTGTTTCTGGAATCAGGCGTCCCACGTGGAGTCTGGCATACGCTATGGTGTCTGAGTAAGTGTTACCCCTCCTCTGTATTTTTATACCAACATGGCATTATCTACCTTTGCATTATGCATTATACAGAGTGTATCTGCAGTGTGTATTCGCTGCCTTCCGTAACAGTTTGTTATGCTAATGTGGACTAATTGTCTGCCCTATGGGAGGTCAGTAGATGCTTTTTTTCACATCCTGGCTCCTTTAATAAGGCCCTTCTCTCGCCCCACTCTCTGCTTGACAGCATAGAGGGCGGCAGGACTTTATGTCCCTCTACTTTAATATTTAGGCACTCCTTCTCTACAAGCAAGCATGTCCCCTGAAGAGTTGTCTTGGACGAAACGCGTAGGGACGAATTTATAAGGGAGAGTGCAGGGCTTCTTATGTATAGGGGTAGTTGTGGACTGCCCTTGTAAGGGCAGGAGCTTTGGGGGATAGACTATTTATAGCCCCATAGGGATTGATATAGGGACTGTCATCCCTTCGTATCCTGGATGTCTACCTAACAGGGGATTATCTGGTGCTCCGTTGCCCTCGCTTTGGAATTGGTGAGACCGTTCCTTATTTATTTATATGTACATTTATTAAACACCAGCAAGTATTTTTTTATAATATAAGCTAGGACTGTTTTTTCTGGTCTTATGTGACTGAGTGCAGTAGATTTGCTGTGTCCACATATAAACATTGGTGGCACAGCTTTGTCATATTCACTGCCTCAGCAATCAGGATTCTGGCTGTTGTTATTGCAGTCGAGTTCTGTTTTATCCTATAGAGGGCTCACTAGTCTCTATGGACCATCACGTTATATGGTAGAGACATAGCCCCTGTTATGGTTTATTTTTCACATGGGTGATTTGTGTTTTTTTTTTTTTTTTTTTTAGGTTACTTTTTGAGTATTAAAAGTTACGTTTTATTAGTCCTTTTTGCTGTATTGGGTATCCATGGGTGGTACCTAAGCTCCTGCAACGCTCTGTACCTGACATAAGGCCGGTTTCACACGTCAGTGGCTCCGGTACGTGAGGTGACAGTTTCCTCACGTACCGGAGCCACTGACACACGTAGACACATTCAAATCAATGCATGTGTGCAGATGTCATTGATTTTTTTGGCGGACCGTGTCTCCGTGTGCCAAACACGGAGACATGTCAGTGTTCGTGGGAGTGCACGGATTACACGGACCCATTAAAGTCAATGGGTCCGTGTAAAACACGTACCGCACACGGACGTTGTCCATGTGCAGTCCGTGTGCCGTGCAGGATGGGATGGGAGGTGGAGCCGCATATTCATGACTGTAATCGGCGGCCCCACGTGACCGCTCATACAGGAGAAGGTGCGGCCAGGACAGGAAGCAGCGCCAGCCAGCGAGGGAGCCGGGTGAGTATTTTAAGAACAGCGGGCGGGCGCACAGGAGGTGGGGACATGGACCTTTATTTTAAACACGAGAAACAAAAAAAAAACATTATTCATATCTTCTCTACAGCAAATGCTGCTGCAAAGAATATATGAATCGCGGCTTCAGCACCAGATGCAGGGGACAGCGCTAAACTTTAGCGCTGTCTCCTGCACGGTGCGTGTGGTACCCAGTGGGCACACGGGCGGCACACGTGTGCTGCCCGTGTGCCACACTGATGTGCCACAGAAACGCATGGGCACACAGACACGGATAATTCCGGTACCGATTTTTCCGGTACCGGAATTATCTGGACGTGTGGGACTGCCCTAAGAGACATGGCGAATCAGAAGATCTATGCTACATTTATAATTGGAGGGATTTACGGTACTAATAATATTTTTATTATTACACCTGCCACATATTGGGATAGGATCTTGGAGATGGGAATACCCCTTTAAATACCATAATTGCTTAATTTTTATTTCATTTCCATACCGCCCTATTACACGTCAATAAAAGGCAATAAATGTTGCATGTACCCCAAAATGGCATCAATATTACTGTTAGATCGCCACACAAAAAACAAGCCCTCGCACAGCTATAAAAAAGAAAAACACACCACTTTGGCATCGCTGTAATCATATTGACCTGGAGAATGCTACATTGTCATTTTTAATACACAATGAAAACCCACGTGAAACCCAGTTAAATTTAGAAAACAAAATGGCTACGTGAGTGGCGGGATTTTTTTTTTTTATCATTTCTCTTCACTTAGAATTTTTTTCCCATTTGTCAGTTCATTAAATGATAAATAGAATGGTGCCAAAGAAAACTTCATTTCCTCCCGCAAAAAAAAAAACAAACTCTCAAAATAGCCATGTCTCTTGGAAGAAGAGAAGGAAAGACAAAAATGTGACAAGTGAAGAAATGCAGCGTCCTTGTATAAAGAACTGTATTGTTTTATTATAGGACATCTACATCATAGATGAGCGCTTCCATTACTACTTACGCACCTGGCTGAACTGTATGCTGGACGTGCTGGGGACCATCCTGGTGATTGTGTTTGCTACACCTCTGTTCTCGGCGGCTATTGTTCCTATTGGCTTTTTATACCTATTGATCCAGGTAACATTACATTACAGTTTAGTTCTTCTGTTGAATACTTAGCTCCTCCCCCTTGTTCCTCAGGGGAGGGGTCAGTCCTAGTTGATTTTGTGCCCCTGAGTATTATCCACATGTACACTAACCACTCAACAGTCGAGGTAACATATAGCAGCAAGTAACTGCCTGGCGATTGCTCCCCCTGTACAGATCTTAAGGATCTTGTTTTCATGTCATCACCCCCTCCTTCTACCAATTAGAGCGCTTTTGTGCTCTGTGTCACATGTCATATTTTTTTTTTTTTTACTTAGGTGGTGAGTTACACTTCTAATCCCCCCCATGAGCCTAATCAGACCATTTGTTGACTCCCATGTTTTGGTATCTTGAGTTTTGATGACTGCGTGTATTGTACATGTAGGTATCAGGGTCATGCACATATCCAACTTTTATTCTTCGGAAATGTTCTCCATCTCTGCTTGGTTTAGACAAGTCACAAACTTGAAATGTTAGGCATTTTACATATACGGTAAATTGTCTCTTCAGAGAGGAAGAAAAATAGAAGTTTAGTGTCCCCTACCAAAAGTAACAATCTTAAAAGTCATTATCGACCCACTCACGAGCCTTGCTACATGAGTTAGTGTAAAAGCCAAAGCAGAATCTCTATTTACAGACACATGTTTCACAGTGTTTTCCCTTCCCCAGTGCAAAGCAAGAGATCTGATTTTTTTTTTTTTTTTTTTTATTTTTTTTTTTTATGAGAGGCATCTGAATGGGTGTAAGTGTCTCTCATTGTGGAGAGTGACCTGCTAGTGTAAGGAGACTTATAGGCCATGCAATGCTCCTCTGGGATTTTAAATATGCAAATTGCCTTTTCAGAGAACTCTAGTGCCACCTGCTAGAAGTAGCAATCCTATACCTCAATATCTACCCTTTAACAAACCCAGCCACATGACTTTGTGGTGTTTGCCCCTCATCAGTGCAAAGTATGAGATCTGATTCGGCTGTATGACATTATGTGGCAATCCGGTGCTGTTACATATCACATGACATGCTATTTTAGCAGTAGATATGTGTAACACGATTTATCCCTTTTTTATTTAGAGATATTATATCGCCAGCTCACGTCAGATCCGGAGGCTGGATGGGGCCTCGCGATCTCCCATTCTCTCTCACTTCAGTGAGACTTTGCAGGGAGCGTCCACCATCAGAGCCTATGGACATCAAGAGAGGTTCATTGGTCAGAACAAGGATGTGATGAACGAGAATTTACTGTGCTACTATAATAATGTTATCTCGAACAGGTAACGGGGTGTAACGTGTGCTCAGGTAGTCACCATTACGGCACATTGGGCTCGCGGCACGGTGTTATGTCGATCCCTAGTCCGCCCCTTACTGATGCTTATTGGTGCAGTATAGCCGATCTTGTCAGATAGTCTTGGCTTGTAGTCTCTACAGTCCTGAGATACAGCCTCCTCCGATGAGAATATCAATACAGTCTTTTATGGCAAGTATGGGCATCTTCTCGAGAACCACGCCAAGGGGCAGATATATCATTGGTGCAAGAGGTAAGGGGGCCTAATTACACCTCCAAAGCAGGTGAGCTTTTTCATTATGAAAAACTGTAAAGGGCCCATATACCATTCTTGCACAGGAGCCCTTTTTGGTCTCTGTCTGCCTGTGACCACACCTACTTGACTAACAACCCAATTTTATATACAGGGGATAGGTAATATATCTCAGGAATGGAACAGGGTAGGAACAAAAGAAAAATAATGTCAGATTCAGGAGAACGGACGCATTTACACCAGGTAAAACAGTGGAATATTTTAGGCAAGTGACCACTCCTGTTATAAGCTGGATTCGGACTACCGTAGACTGCCAACATTCAGTGCAGCTGAGCCATACGTATCAATTCTCACATAAAAATGGGAGGACTCTCAAAACCGCCGGCAAATCTATGTATGAAATGTTAGGTTATTACCGATGACTGATGTCGAGGTAATGAATTTCATAAAATTTAATTTTTTCGTTATGTTTAATGATTTTAATTGCTGTTGTTACTGTCATTATCGAGGGTTGTAACAACGCAGCACTATAAAATGGCACCTCCTCGCTCCAGAGCCATCGGGCAGCGATGTATTGAGGCCATTACAGAAGTCGGCACTGTTCGGTCTCTCATTGTTATCATCTGTACCGAGACGTTCCTTGTTCTGGTGGAAGTTGGATCACTATATCATGGGGGCAGAGAAAGATGGCGGTGCCGTCAGGGAGGGTTAAAATGGATCTGGAGGAAAGAGCACAGTAAAGTCAGCCAAAACAAGAGTGGAGCAAGCCCACTGTTGGCCATCATAGATGTGCTGCTCTTGGCATGGAAGTTCTGCTACCCAGCGGTAGTGCGGGGACTGGGTGGTTTATGGGATGGCGTGGGGCTGGCTTTGTCTGGGTGGATTTTTGGGGGTGTGGAGAACAAGATGGGGTTTATTTAATGCTAATGGTGCATGTTGGAACATGTCTTGTGTATATATTGGGGGACACGATGAAACATTACGTAGACTTATCAGGAAATGCACTTTATGGTTTATATTTTCTCCTACTACAGGTGGCTTGCAATAAGACTAGAGTTTTTGGGGAATTTGATGGTTTTCTTTGCTGCGCTGTTTGCCGTCCAGGCAGGTGACAAGATGGCATCGGGAACAGTGGGACTATCCATAACGTATGCACTGAACGTACGTAGAAAAGCTGCAGAACATCGCTTAAAACTGCCCCATCCTGTGCCCTTAATGGAGTTTGTCTTACAAGTAGAAACTTTGTCCACTTCTGTAATAAATCCTCATTCATTTCCTCCCCAGATCACTCAGACGTTAAATTTCTGGGTACGCAAAGCTTGTGAGATAGAGACCAATGGAGTGGCCATAGAACGGGTCTGTGAATATGAAGAAATGGAAAAAGAGGTACGGCGACCCCAGATTACACTCCATGTATGGGATCCTTCTCTTTGATGGAACTGAATGTAGATCTAATTACCAGGCGCCCTGGATCCTGCCCAGAAGACCGGCAGCCGAGTGGCCGGACAGGGGGATGATTGAGTTCACCAACTACCAGGCCCGCTATCGGGACGACCACGACTTGGCTCTCAGGGATGTGACCTTTCAATTACATGAAACAGAAAAGGTGAAATATCACATTGTAAACTTTATTCAGTCCAATCCCCGCTTTTTAACCATTTCTTTTGTATTCAGCTTGTTGCCTTGGAGATCGACTACCACTGCTAGATAACAGAACATGCGCTGTGCTTACAAGCTCTTTTTTCTATTTAGCTTGTAATCAATGTTTTGATGCTGGCCAGGATCACTGAAGCTCAATATTACCTCCTAATCCCGGCCAGCCTCAGCTCAGTGCTTACAAGCAGGACAGCAGTGGTGGTCGGTCTCCTAGGCAATAAGTGGTAAACAAAAGAAAAGTGTTGATATCTCAAGAACGACTACAAATTCTAAAAAGTAGTAAATTACAAAACGGGTCGTTTTTAAAAACACTCTCCGATAATACTCGTCTATAAAGATTGGAATGACCCTTGCAATCTCCTGCTTAAAAAAAAAACAACAACAAAAATGTAGTATTGCCACATTTGTAAAAGCCAGACCTATCAAAATATAAAATGATTTAACCCTTGCCACTTTAGTCACCACACTTTCCAACAAATTAGAATAACAGGCAATTAAAACCTCATCAATATTCCAAAACGATACCATTGAAAACCACAGCTCGGGAAGAACAAAAAAACAAGCAAAACTAAAGCCCTCACACAATTCATTCTATGGAAAAAGAAAAATTGTTGTGTCTCAAAAAGTTGGGGCACAAACCAATTGACAAAGTTTGACATTTTTCAAAACTAGTAAAATACTCACTTGGATTTTTTTCTCCATATTTCAGCATTATATATTATTAATATAATAACTATATGGTGCAGTGGATGATGTCGTTCAAAATTACACAAAAAACAAGTGGACGGAAAAAATAAAAAAAGTTTTATGGCTCTTTAAAAAAAAAAAAAAAGGAAAAAGCGACAAAATATTCGGGTCACCATAGAAGGGTTCTAGAAAGATGTGGTTCGCTCCGGACGCTTGAATCAAATGAAATAGTATCATCCAGTCACCAGGAATAAATTAGAAGTTATTTATTGGACAACGCATTTCGGAGTTGAACCTCATCGGTTATAAAATCGGGTCGGACCCCCGTCATGGGGCATGTTATCGTCTCTCCTGGTAATCGGCGATATCTTACAATGTTGGGAATAACCCTTTCAGTTTGCAGTGTCTGTTGGGCAGCGCTGGTGTCCATCATGAGCTGGTATTCAGCCTAGTGGAGGTGTATGACATAACACAGACCCCCATATAAGTGCCCACCACCATTGTTGCACCTGTCCCTGTTCTGCTTGCGGTGGTCCGCTCCTCTTCTGTCTGACATTGCTGATTGCTTGTAACCGGCTTTGACCCCAGCTTTTTCCCAGGCTATTTTTCTGCCTGCAGCTGCATTAATATCAGAATATACTCATTTGGAGTACAGCTGATGGCAGTGATGGGTCGGCACGGTCTCCCTGAGAATTGTGTTTATCAGCCTATCCCCAGAGTTAGACACAAGTGCTGAGCAGACCCATCACTGCCATCAGCTGTACTCCAAATGAGCATGTTCTAATATTAATGCAGCGGAAGGCAGGAAAATAAACTAGGGAAAAGCCGGGGAAGCCACTTGCATACGATCTCTTTTACAGAAATGAATAATAAATGGATGAAAGTTCAGTTAGTCCTTAAAGCTAAAGTTTCTATGACTGTGCTTTCAGCTCGGGATTGTTGGAAGAACCGGAGCCGGTAAATCCACTCTCACAAATTGCTTGTTTCGCATTGTTGAGAGAGCGGGAGGAAGGATAGTGATCGATGGAATTGATATTGCAACCATCGGACTGCATGATCTACGAAGCAAACTGAATATCATCCCACAGGTGAGGTCGTCCCACAGCCTGGACCCGCTGTATCAGGATTAGGCCTAAGAGGATCGTCTGGTTACTAGAGCAATATAAATGTGTGCTTCTATAATATACAAGCTAGACAGCTCTAGGAGCGGCTCCTCTTTTAGGGACATTCCATAAATATATTTGATCAGAATATCCCTTTAAGGCTGGGATCACACACAGCGAGATACGGCCGAGTCTCGCTGGTTAAAACCAAGCTCTGGCACCGGCACTCTGGAGCGGAGCGTGCAGCTCCATGTGTTGCTATGCGGCTGTATGCTCCCCTCTGGAGTGCCGGTGCCAGAGCTTGGTTTTAACCAGCGAGACTCGGCCGTATCTCACTGTGTGTGATCCCAGCCTAATAGAGATTGTTAAAGGGGTTATCACAAAATGACATATGACTAAATAGGGAGGAAAGATCTGACCGTGCAGACTGAGCCCGTTCCTGAATTACGTGATCAGTCATTCATTCATTCGGAAAGCCGACATGTAAGACCGGGGCGACACGGACAGCACCGCTGCCAGACAAACAAGCGCATTCTGTGATCTTGTGGATGGCAGCAGACAATCATGTTAAATAAAATTTACTTGTTATTAAAAATCCTCTCTGTTCTCAATGTTGCTTGTTTTTCCAAGCACTTTTAACCATGAGTGATGTTGAGCTGAACCCTTTAAGCACTAGTGAGCCTCTCTTTATTTCTAGGATCCTGTTTTATTTTCGGGCACAGTACGGATGAACCTGGATCCCTTGGAGAAACATTCTGATGCCGATCTCTGGGAGGCTCTAGACATGTGCCATCTGAAGAACTTTGTGCAGTCACTTCCCAAGAAACTCTACCATGAGGTGTCAGAAGGAGGAGAGAACCTAAGGTGACATGTACTGCTCCTGTATGAGTGTTATACAGATCTGCCGCAGAGTCATGGACGCCCGTGTGCGGACGTACTCTGGTCTTGGGTACTCCCGTTCTCGTGATCACTGGTCGGACTCTCTGCAATCATACATTTATCCTGTGACTTCTGTCGGAGAACCCCCTTAAGGATGACTACCTTTCTGTCTTGCTGCCTTTTTAGTCTTGTCTTGTAATCCGGCACCCGTCGATCCAATCACTGCTGGAGTAATGCATTTATGTCGTGGTTACTCATTATTTCTTTTTTTTTGTAGTGTTGGGCAGAGACAGCTCATCTGCCTTGCTCGCGCTTTACTTCGAAAGACAAAAATCCTTGTTTTGGATGAAGCAACAGCCTCGATTGACATGGAGACCGACAGTCTGATTCAGGGCACCATCCGCAAGGTGTTCAGCGACTGCACCGTGCTGACGATAGCTCACCGGCTGCATACAGTCCTAGATTCGGAAAGGTACAGATGTGGCGATATCACTGGCTACAGCCGTCCTGAATATTATGCCATGAGGTCTAGTTATTGGGGTACAGTCATACACAGTAGGACATAAAACTGCACCGACACGCAAGAACCTGCAGTTTTTTAAATTGATAATGGCCATGTCAGTTTTCATGTTACCAGCTGATTTCTTAAAACTGCATTATGGCCTGGTTTTCATTCACAAAAAAAACACAAAAAAATGTTGCATCCTTAAGGGATTTGTGCCAAGTATGGAATCTGTCACTTCTCTATAGGATAGGTAATAAATTCCTGATCGCTTGTGGTCTTATGATTGCGACCCACACGAATCCTCTGGGGAGCTCCACCTAATTTGGGTGGAGCTTGACAATGGGACTACTAGAAACTAAGCGGTAGATGCACCAAGGACATGCGCACCACTGCGCCATTATAATGGGGCATTTAAGAACCATATTCTTGTGATCTCTAGAGGTCCCAACAATTGGACTCTCACCAGTCTGTAAGTCATCACCTCTCCTGTGTACAGGTAATAACGTTAAATTATGGGAATAACCTTTAAGAGTACCCACCCCCGATAGTATTCAGCCGACACCTATGTATTCAATGGGGAGAGGGGAGTAAGCTGCCGATAGTCACCTCTGGTGGAGGCTCTTATCCTGAGAAACAGAAGGATTCGAACCTTCTTTCTCCTGACATAATTTGGGGAGAATCAGGTGGCCAGATACACATTATATGGTTGGCTCCTCATGCCGGTGTCATTAGGTTCAGCTAATGGGGTCGCTGAGCTTTCATCTTTCAGGCTAAAAGGTAGAGCAGTGAAAACATTATTGGTTCTTCTACAAGGATTGTTCCTCTTCTAGTCCCAGGGACAGGGCATTCATCATGGCGAGAAGCCCACTCACCGCTGTGCTTGGGAACATCGCAATGCCAAGAATTACTGGGAGCCTAAAATATAGTAGTGACCCCACAAATGTTCTGTATTCTCAGTGACGGGTTAGATAACAGTACAAGAGAAGAGAGGACCCAAGACGGAAAATTATATCTTATTGAAGATGAAGAAATGTGTAACAGTGGCCTACTGTCTCTTGCTCTCCGCAGGGTGCTTGTCCTCGAGGCTGGGAGAGTTGTGGAGTTTGATGAGCCGCAGAGACTGGTACAGAAGAACGGAGCCTTCTCCAAGATGGTGTCAGAAGCTGGGATAAAGCATACGGAGTAATCTGCTGGATGCAGAACTGATGCTGTGCCACATTACTGGAGATGGTCCTACATTAGTTTTACACTGGGACTTGGCGGCAGCGCATCTTATTCCTTGATAGGGCGTTGATCCAGGGAACTAGTCTGATTGCCGTATGTGGAGTCGGGAAGGAATTTTTTTTCCCCAAGGTGGAGCTTACTCTTTGCCACATGGGTTTTTTTTGCCTTCCTCTGGATCAACATGTTAGGGCATGTTAGGTTAGGCTATGGGTTGAACTAGATGGACTTATAGTCTTCCTTCAACCTTAATAACTAAGTTACTATGTTATGTATCATATATGATCATCTACATTAGTTTTATACTGGGACTTGGCGGCAGTGATCCAGTCCATCTTATGTATCCTATATGATCTTCTTTACTTTCAGCGACCTAAATCAGTTGGATATTACGGCTTAAGCAAACTTTTTGGAGACCGACTTGCAGAACAAGGATGTTGAACTTCTGTCTTCCAAGCCATTGTGCAAGTAATCGTTTACCTGCACCGTGCCCGCTAAATGTAGCAGATGGTGGGTACAAGCATCTAACGGCCCCTATATACATAAGAGGAATGTTGGTCAAACCCTTTGATTTTTTTCATCAAATGTGTATGGGGGTCTCCCAACGCCCACACAATACTTTGGTTTTAGTGGCAGATAAGCTAATATCGCAGTGGTTTAGGGTATGTGCACACATTCGGTATTTGCAGCTGAAAAATCTGCTTCAATCCCGCTGAAACTACTGATGTGTTGGCAGGAATGTGAAGCTTAAAATTCATTTTTGACTTTTTTTTTGCATATGCTTTTGTATGCATTTTTCCCATTATTACTATGGGTGAAATTTGCAGCAAAAATGCTGAAAGAATTGACATTCTGAAGATTTAAATATGCAAGATAAAAAAACAAGCACTTTGTGCAAGATACTTCAGGAATCTCATTCACTTTGCTGGTCCTTCAGCAAAAAAAAAAACGTGACATAACTACAACATGTGCACAGACCCTTATTCTTTTCTCCCCATAGAGAACACATTAACGCTCAGCCAAATATTATCGTGCGCATTTGACTCCACCTACCGGACCATTTTCCTTGTATATCACAAATGGGCTACCTCAGAATTACTGTACCATAAAAACTTATTTATTTAAATGAAAAACAGAAAAATATTTGATTTTTTTTTTATATTCTAAAAATTTTTAAATGGCAAAAAAATGAGTTTTTTCAATATATTTTATGTCATTTCTTTTCAATGACCCAAGTGTTTCAGAAAATGAATGATCATGTAAATTTGGCCTCGCACTTCTTGTATTATATAATGTTAGATGTTGGCTGTTTTCTAGTTCCGGATATGTTCTCGTGACTCTGACTGCAAAGTCCTGATGCTTTTACAATTGCATGTTGATTATGATTTTCCATATTTCACCATGTGCGTCAAGCTGTGAAATTCACAGCAGAAATTGACATGTGGCTTGGATGATTATTATTTCCTTTTTTTGACGAAGGTGGGATCTAATAGACTACATGTCAGTAAAACACGGACAGGTTAGATAATGCCTTTTAGTATGTAAGTAGTATGGTGTATTACCAATAATATCGGGATTGCAGGTTCAAAGGACTAGTAAACATAGAAAAATCTTTTTTTTATTTTTGCAAAATGTTTTTAAAAGAAAAAAGTTTTAATTAAAATAATTTATTTGGTGGGCATGTTTGGTATTGCTGCATTAGTAACATAGTAACATAGTTAGTAAGGCCGAAAAAAGACATTTGTCCATCCAGTTCAGCCTATATTCCATCATAATAAATCCCCAGATCTACGTCCTTCTACAGAACCTAATAATTGTATGATACAATATTGTTCTGCTCCAGGAAGACATCCAGGCCTCTCTTGAACCCCTCGACTGAGTTCGCCATCACCACCTCCTCAGGCAAGCAATTCCAGATTCTCACTGCCCTAACAGTAAAGAATCCTCTTCTATGTTGGTGGAAAAACCTTCTCTCCTCCAGACGCAAAGAATGCCCCCTTGTGCCCGTCACCTTCCTTGGTATAAACAGATCCTCAGCGAGATATTTGTATTGTCCCCTTATATACTTATACATGGTTATTAGATCGCCCCTCAGTCGTCTTTTTTCTAGACTAAATAATCCTAATTTCGCTAATCTATCTGGGTATTGTAGTTCTCCCATCCCCTTTATTAATTTTGTTGCCCTCCTTTGTACTCTCTCTAGTTCCATTATATCCTTCCTGAGCACCGGTGCCCAAAACTGGACACAGTACTCCATGTGCGGTCTAACTAGGGATTTGTACAGAGGCAGTATAATGCTCTCATCATGTGTATCCAGACCTCTTTTAATGCACCCCATGATCCTGTTTGCCTTGGCAGCTGCTGCCTGGCACTGGCTGCTCCAGGTAAGTTTATCATTAACTAGGATCCCCAAGTCCTTCTCCCTGTCAGATTTACCCAGTGGTTTCCCGTTCAGTGTGTAATGGTGATATTGATTCCCTCTTCCCATGTGTATAACCTTACATTTATCATTGTTAAACCTCATCTGCCACCTTTCAGCCCAAGTTTCCAACTTATCCAGATCCATCTGTAGCAGAATACTATCTTCTCTTGTATTAACTGCTTTACATAGTTTTGTATCATCTGCAAATATCGATATTTTACTGTGTAAACCTTCTACCAGATCATTAATGAATATGTTGAAGAGAACAGGTCCCAATACTGACCCCTGCGGTACCCCACTGGTCACAGCGACCCAGTTAGAGACTATACCATTTATAACCACCCTCTGCTTTCTATCACTAAGCCAGTTACTAACCCATTTACACACATTTTCCCCCAGACCAAGCATTCTCATTTTGTGTACCAACCTCTTGTGCGGCACGGTATCAAACGCTTTGGAAAAATCGAGATATACCACATCCAATGACTCACCGTGGTCCAGTCTATAGCTTACCTCTTCATAAAAACTGATTAGATTGGTTTGACAGGAGCGATTTCTCATAAACCCATGCTGATATGGAGTTAAACAGTTATTCTCATTGAGATAATCCAGAATAACATCCCTCAGAAACCCTTCAAATATTTTACCAACAATAGAGGTTAGACTTACTGGCCTATAATTTCCAGGTTCACTTTTAGAGCCCTTTTTGAATATTGGCACCACATTTGCTATGCGCCAGTCCTGCGGAACAGACCCTGTCGCTATAGAGTCACTAAAAATAAGAAATAATGGTTTATCTATTACATTACTTAGTTCTCTTAGTACTCGTGGGTGTATGCCATCCGGACCCGGAGATTTATCTATTTTAATCTTATTTAGCCGGTTTCGCACCTCTTCTTGGGTTAGATTGGTGACCCTTAATATAGGGTTTTCATTGTTTCTTGGGATTTCACCTAGCATTTCATTTTCCACCGTGAATACCGTGGAGAAGAAGGTGTTTAATATGTTAGCTTTTTCCTCGTCATCTACAACCATTCTTTCCTCACTATTTTTTAAGGGGCCTACATTTTCAGTTTTTATTCTTTTACTATTGATATAGTTGAAGAACAGTTTGGGATTAGTTTTACTCTCCTTAGCAATGTGCTTCTCTGTTTCCTTTTTGGCAGCTTTAATTAGTTCATTTGTTGCTGCACAATAAAACTGTATTACTGTTCATAAAGTACGGTAAACGCCTTTTATAGAAAAATAAACTATTCCATAATTGCTGTTTGTTAATCTCTGCTAAAAAAATAAATAAATAAATGAAAAGTGATCAAACACTTGTAAGTATCCCAATATGGTACTAATAAAAAGTACTGCTCAATATTAAGAAAAATGAGCCCAAAAATGGTTCTGAAAAATGGAAAATTAGAGCTCTATTAAAATAAAAGGCTTCTTTTTTTGGCTGTAATATGGTAAATGATTTTTCTGGTGAAAAACATGAAAAAATATATAAATTTGATATCCCCATTAGGCCTCACTCACACCAGCAAATAAATCGGGCTAGTGCAATTGGATTAAAAAAAAAATTGGATAGCACTCGGCCCAATGTTATACTATGAGGCAGTGCATATCTCTGATTATTTTCTCATGCCGATTCAGCAGGAGATAATAATCGCCACATACTGTGTGATCTGATTGCACGCACACATACAAGTCTATGACTCTCGGATTACACTCACAGCAGAGCAGGAGCTGAGGGTCATTAGCGTATCACATCTGGTGGTCTCACATCAGATGCCATACGCTAGTGTGACGCCAGTCGTCTTGTATTTACCCACAGGATAAGGTTTCCCTGTCAATTATACTGCACTGTAAACTGTGTAGAAAAGAAAAATGAAACTAAAAAAACAGATTTAATTTTCTTTTGTTCATGGTTGCTACTTACACATGATTAGATCTGGAAAAAATTATTTCTCCTACGCCTCACTGGGGGACACAGGACCATGGGTATAATGCTGCTGCCACTAGGAGGACACTAAGCAAATACAGAAAGAATAGCTCCTCCCCTGCAGTATACACCCTCCTGCTGGCTCTCAGCTCCTCCCCTGCAGTATACACCCTCCTGCCGGCTCTCAGCTCCTCCCCTGCAGTGTACACCCTCCTGCTGGCTCTCAGCTCCTCCCCTGCAGTATACACCTCCTGCTGGCTCTCAGCTCCTCCCCTGCAGTGTACACCCTCCTGCTGGCTCTCAGCTCCTCCCCTGCAGTATACACCTCCTGCTGGCTCTCAGCTCCTCCCCTGCAGTGTACACCCTCCTGCTGGCTCTCAGCTCCTCCCCTGCAGTATACACCTCCTGCTGGCTCTCAGCTCCTCCCCTGCAGTATACACCTCCTGCTGGCTCTCAGCTCCTCCCCTGCAGTATACACCCTCCTGCTGGCTCTCAGCTCCTCCCCTGCAGTATACACCCTCCTGCCGGCTCTCAGCTCCTCCCCTGCAGTATACACCCTCCTGCCGGCTCTCAGCTCCTCCCCTGCAGTATACACCTCCTGCTGGCTCTCAGCTCCTCCCCTGCGTTATACACCCTCCTGCCGGCTCTCAGCTCCTCCCCTGCAGTATACACCCTCCTGCTGGCTCTCAGCTCCTCCCCTGCAGTATACACCCTCCTGCTGGCTCTCAGCTCCTCCCCTGCAGTATACACCCTCCTGCTGGCTCTCAGCTCCTCCCCTGCAGTATACACCCTCCTGCCGGCTCTCAGCTCCTCCCCTGCAGTATACACCCTCCTGCCGGCTCTCAGCTCCTCCCCTGCAGTATACACCCTCCTGCCGGCTCTCAGCTCCTCCCCTGCAGTATACACCCTCCTGCCGGCTCTCAGCTCCTCCCCTGCAGTATACACCCTCCTGCTGGCTCTCAGCTCCTCCCCTGCAGTATACACCTCCTGCTGGCTCTCGGCTCCTCCCCTGCAGTATACATCCTCCTGCTGGCTCTCGGCTCCTCCCCTGCAGTATACACCCTCCTGCTGGCTCTCGGCTCCTCCCCTGCAGTATACACCCTCCTGCTGGCTCCCAGTGAACCAGTTCTTTCTTAGTGTCTGTGGGAGGCACTTGGGTCTGCTTTCAGACCCCACCGTTTTTATTTTCGTTTTTTACTTTTTATCATATTTTTTTCCTTAACGGAGCGAATGGGGGCGACAGTTCCTTTCTATGTTCCGATCTCCCCCGAATCATCAACAGGCAAGTACGTGGAGCGTTCCACCCGTATCTTTTCCTGCACCGTTGGATGCCAGCCCTGAGCTCACCTTACGGGCGACGGTTCCTTCGCGTTCCGATCTCCCCCTCCATAGCAGGCGACCACATGGAGTAGCCCTCCATCTACCTCTCCTGGAGCCAGGTGCAAAGCCAGACATAAATATGTATGGCGTCTGTGCAGCCCCCCTCTGCATCACCACTGATATAGCGGATGACGCAAGGTGGCAGAAGCTCTCCACACCCTCCCTGACTATGGTGACGGTGGATTTAGCACCGGCCCACCGCATCTACGGTGAGTACACTGCGGGGGCCAAGGCGCTGGGTGGTCCTGGTCCCCGGGGTATGGGAGGTCCGCACCTTAAAGCCCGGGTCTATGGGTGGTCCGCAGTGCGGAAATTCAATGAAGGAGTGTGGCTTAAGGATGGCGCTAATAGCTGTCGCGGCGTTCCAAGCAGCAACCGCAGGTTTAAAATTTAGCCCCCGGCTTTTCCCCTTCATACAGGCCGGAGTTTTGGCCACGCCCACCGGCAGTTACCGCCACCCACTCTTTCTGGCACTTCTCGTTCCCTGAGAAGCGCTCTCACTTCCTGATCTCAGCAGCCAATGATTGGCTCAGAGAAAAGGATTTTACGGTGAGTACACAAAAATTCCTATTCTCAGCAAACTGAATGTCCCTCATTAAAGGCCGTGAGCACTGAAACCTAGGGCCTGTGCATGCCGGGCCAGGACTTCTGGCTCTGATGTGGCTCTATTACTCATCACATGTATTTGCAGAACCTTCCCGAGCCAGAAGTCCCAGGCCCGTGTTAAGTATTCCTGTGTTTCAGCACTCATAAGAAGATGCAACAAGGACTGGATGGGGGATGGCGAGGACCAGATGGGGGCCAGAGAGGTGAGTATAAGGATTTTTTTTTTTTTTACTTTTAAACTTTTGATAGCCTTTTGCTGCTCAGCATTTTGGCAAACACTGAATTTTATAAAATGTTAGTACAATTCAACTCCACTCGAATAAATACTTTTTTTATATAGTAGTAGAGATGTATTACAAATTGTACCAGCAAAAACGTAAGCTTGTCCTGCAAAAACAAGTCCTCATAAGTCTGTGCTGACAGAAAACTGTGAAGCTTATGGCTCTCAGAATATGGTGACCCAAAAATAAATGTTTTTTTTCTATTTCCTTCATTTTTTCTACTCTCCCTGACAGAAGTTATGTCGCTTATCCATGTTATGTAAATAAAAGCTTATAACCTGACCTGAAATTCATCCATTGGTTTTATAAATTATTCTTTTGAAAGCTGAAACCTTCCAAAATGTGGTTTGGGTTAAGAAAATTGTCATCAATGCAGAAATATTGATCAGTTAATGGTCACAGAATGGTCAGATTTTGGCAAGACAAAAGTTTTATGGCCCACAGAAAGTAATGTGATATTCAAACAAATAATTAACTTAAAATACAAATATATGTTGCATAACATTGCTGAATGAAGTTGTGGTGCTATTAGTCATATTTAATATTTTATGTGACTTCCATGAGCTTGAAGGACAGCATACATGTGGTTCAGCAATGATTCATACAATTTATTAATGAAGTCATCAGGAATAGCAAAGAATGCAGTCTTACATGCCTCCCAAAGTTCATCTAGATTCTTTGGTTTTGTCTTCCAAGCTTCCTCTTTAATCCTACCCCACACATGCTCAATGATGTTCATGTCTGGTGACTGGGCTGGCCAGTCCTTGAGCACCTTGATCTTTTTTGCCTGGAGGAACTTTGCTGTAGAGATGGATGTATGAGATGGAGCACCATCCTGCTGAAGAATTTGACCCCTTTTATGATTTGGAATATAAGAGGTAGCTAATACTTCATGATATTTTATGCTATTGATATTGCCTTCCACCTTGCAAATGTTTCGCACACCCCCATACTGAATGTAACCCCAGACCATGATCTTTCCACCATCAAATGTAGCTGTTTTCTGGGTGTGTTTTGGATCCATACGGGTTCCAGTAGGTCTCCTGCAGTATTTGAGGCGGCTGTGGTGTAATTCTACTGAATATTCATCAGACAAATCCACCTTCTGCCTCTTTTCCAGCGTCCATCTGTTTAGCAGGCTGTGGGACTTTGCAAATGCCACATGGTTTTTAATTTGTCTTTTGTTTAGTGCTGGCTTCTGGGCACTGATTCGACCATGGAGGCCATTTTGAGACATAATCCTACATACTCTTCTAGTTGACAAAGGGACTTGAGGTGACCAGGCCTGTTCGAGCTCTGCTGCAGTGAAAAAGGGGCTTGCTTTGGATTTTCTAACCAAACGTTGCTCCTGAGCAGTTGTCTTGCAGGGTCTGCCGGACCTGGGCTTGTCAAACAAATCTCCAGTCTCTTCAAATCTTTTTTTTAATTCTTTGTACTTGACGCTGAGACACATTAAAAGTGCCAGCCACCTCTGCAGTGGATATGATCTTCAGCCTCTTGATAATCCAGGCTTTGGTCACAGGATAAATTTTTGGCATGTTGTCAGAGCTCAAGTTGCAGTTCAAGTGAAGGTCTGGGCTGCTGGGTTTCTTTTTATACACACACTAATTAACCAATCATTTACTGAGCACAGGTGAGGATGTAAACTAGGATTGCGTGCATTATATGACCAGGCGACAAAACTTTTGTCTTGCCAAAATCTGACCATTCTGTGTCCATTAACTGATCAATATTTCTGCATTGATGCCAATTTATTTTCTCAACCTAAACCACATTTCGGAGGGTTTCAGCTTTCAAAAGAATAATTTATACAACCAATGGATGAATTTAATGTCAGGTTATAAGCTTTTATTTACATAACATGGATAAGCGACATAACTTCTGTCGGAGTGTATTATACAAAAATAACAGATGATTTTTTTTTTCCAAAGTATGAATTGAACAAAAGTAATAATCATTTCCTTAGAAATTTGGTGTCCCCATGTTCGTACTGAAGCACAACACAAAAAGAGACGTTCTTAAACATAACTTTTACTAAGTATAAATCAAAATATAACCCGAAAACATTGAAATATTAGAGTAGGGAGTAGTCACCTGATCAATGGAAATTTCCAACTGTATTAAATATGGAAGATCCAGTTGGACACACACGTATTAATCTAATATAAATGGGGTAATACCACCCCTATGTATGCAGATGTCGGGTATCTAAGGGTAATCATGTACAGTGAAGCAAATTAAAATGGCCATGCTATATATCAGTATACACCAATTACTATACATCTATACATCTGCCACATACAGCTTCAAGAAGAAAAAAAGGAATGATGGTTTACGCGTCACTAGATGCTATTGTGGAACACAAAGTAATCCACCTAGGGAAAAAGACTATCTAAAAGAATAAATAGAAAAATCTCACCCATTTGGTTGATCCGATTGGTGGGATGTGTGGGTACCAGTCACTTTTGAGGCATCCAGAGGCACTTAAAGGGCCCTATTAATCCCTCACAACAGATACTATCTCCCTTGGATCTCAATGACTCCTACCCTTACAATGGCTTTCCATAACTGTCCCTGTATAAAAGTGCCCAAAGATCTGGTCGCTCATCTAGTTACATCATTCATGTGAAGTTCGCATGTTCGGTCATTTTCCCTATGGTGGAACTCGTGGGGACACTCGTGTGACGTCCTATCCATTGCAATAGAAACCAACATAACCAGGCCTTGGTTGAGTGTGCTGAAACACATATGTAGATATGTTGTCCGGTCACTGCATGTAACAGGGAAGAACTCGACAGGATTCCTTCCCAAAGTTACCCACTCAATGTGGCTTCTTGTCCAAGCACCATCTCCCAAGATTTTCTGTTTTCTTGACATAGAATAGGAGGAGTGGCCAAGGCATTAATGAACTGAATGTGTACAGCAACAAACAGGTCATAAAGTGAAAAGGGTTACCACTGGCATGGGCATATATACACTATGGTTATCCACACTCAGTAAATTATGAGGGCCTCAATTTTTTAAGCGTAGATTATATAAGTTAAAGTAAACCATATTATGTCATACACAATGGTGAGTATTCTGGTACGGGGTCAAAAGGAACAGGTGAGCCCGAGGCTGGTGCTACGTAAATAGAAACCGCTTTTACATCATTGTGAGAATTATAAAAGGTAGTTTTGTATATGCAGAGGCAGTTGGGGACTACAGATTACTGGAATCAAATGTAGTGGCTTTAGTGTATATTGGGAAAACCTGCTGACAAGTTCCCTTTTAATGCACTGGAAAGCAGCAGCATTGGCAGTACAATATAATTTTTTTTTTCTGAAGAAAGACAACATAAAATTGGTGTCAGAGAAAACGTGAAGATATACTGCTTGTCACAAGTGACTATACTAAGGTTTTGCATTTCTTTAGCAATCCTTTTTCGGAAGGAGGGAATAATTGTTTTTGAAGAATAAAACAAAAAAGAAAAATCCTCAAAACTTCCGGAACAAGGTAATTTGGAGTGATGAGACCAAAATTGAACTTTTTGGCCACAACCAAAAACGTTACATTTGGAGAGAGGTCAACAAGGCCTATGATGAAAGGAACACCATTCCTACTGTAAAGCACGGAGGTGGATCGCTGATGTTTTGGGGATGTGTGAGCTGCAAAGGCACAGGAAACTCAAAGTTGAAGGACAGATGAATGCAGCACATTATTAGAAAATACTGGAGACAAACTTGCACTCATCAGCCCAGAAGCTGCGCATGGGATGTATTTGGTCGTTCCAACATGACAACGATCCAAAACAAGGCCAAGTCGACCTGACATTGTCTACAGCAGAACAAAGTGAAGGTTCTGGAGTGGCCATCTCAGTCTCCTGACCTCAATATCATTGAGCCACTCTGGGGAGATCTTAAGCCCGCAGTTCATGAAAGACAACCCAGGAATTTACAGGAACTAGAGGCTTTTTGCAAAGAAGAGTGGCTTTACCATCTGATAAAATAACGAACCTCATCCACAACTACCACAAAAGACTTCAATCTGTCATTGAAGTTAGAGGGGGAAATACACATTATTAAGAAATTGGGTATGTGAACTTTTGATCAGGGTCATTTGGATGTTTTGGGTTTTCATGATTTAAAAAGAGAAACCACAGTAGTTTGACAATAAATGGCTTCACCCAACCACTAAACATGAGTGGAGAAAAAGTTTTGGTGTTATCATTCATATTCTCTGAAAAAAAGGCAAAGAAAGCAAAATTCAGCCAGGGTATGTAAACTTTTGAGCACAACTGTTAGGATACATATTCCTCAGTGCTGCTTTTTAAAGGCTCTGATAAATAAGGAGTATAGAGCCCCCCAGGATCGGAATATTTCTCAGCTACCGAATAACAGCGATCAGAAAAAAGTCTTATTTACATTAATTTCTCTCTCCTAGCATATCAGAGAAGAGAAAAATGGGATCCCCCGAGCCCTCAGATATCTCCTCCATCCCCAGGTTCCTCTTGCGCCGTCCTCCTGCTTTCTGCGTCATTTGTGCCCGCCAACATCTGCTGGCCGGTAACTGGCAACAATAGAGAATTTTTCCCAATTGTTCCTTTTGATCACTGTGATAGACCCTATCAAAGTAATCAAAATTTTTTTAAAAAATAGTGAATTAAATCCTCCATTGTAACCCGCTTAGTGAGATAAAAAAATATAAAAAAAAAAATAGAATCTATGCTGTTAGGGTTGGTGTTAAAAAGTAAAAAATGACCTTGACGGCTAGTGTTGAGCGCAAGCGCTCACCACTCGAGTTTGCATCGAGTGCTCGAGTATGGAAGCAGTATTTGGGATCCCCGCATGGTTTATTTTTGGGGGGGTTTGAAGCCGCAAAACATGCAGGTCAGGGACACGAGCATGTTACTCGAGCACCTACGATATTTGGTGCATACCTGAGCACTCAATGCAAACTGGAGTAACGAGCACTTGCGCTCAACACTAATGATGACATATTCAATATGATGACCTAAGGTTATCAAATTCTGTGTCGTACCTGGGGGTTCAAAATGCTCACTATACCCCTGGATAAAATCCTAGAGGAGTGGGGTTTCCAAAATGGGGTCAGTTGTAGAGGGTTTCCACTGTTTAGGCACGTCAGGGGCTCTCCAAATGTGACAGTGTCCACTCTTGATTCCAATTTTGCATCCAAATAGTCCGAGCCAGGCAGCGCGCCCAAACAGTGAATTTCCCCCACATATGGGGGTATCTGCATACTGAGAAATTGCACAACAAATTTTGTTTCATTCTCTTGTTACCCTTGTAAAAATAAAGTTTGAGTCTAGAGCAATTTTTTTGCGAAAAAAAATTAAATGTTAAGGTTTTCCTTCCCCATTGCTTCAGTTTTTGTGAAGCAACTTAAGGGTTAATAAACGTCTTGAATGTGGTTTTGAGCACCTTGAGTGGTGCAGTTTTTAGAATGGTGTCACTTTTGGGTATTTTCTGTCATCTAGGTCAATTCCATCAAATTTTGCATAAAAAGTCAAACAGCGCTCCATCTCTTCCAAGCCCTGCCGTGCACCAAAACAGTAGTTGTCCTGCACATATGGGGTATCGGCGTGCTCAGGAGAAATTATATAACAAATTTTGGGGTTCGTTTTCACCTGTAACTCTTCTAAAAATAAAAAAATGTGGGTGGAAAGTAAAATTTTTGCGAAAAAAAAGTTACATTTTTTCCTTCCACATTCCATTAATTCCTGTGAAGCACCTGAAGGGTTAATACA
The DNA here is from genome assembly GCF_032444005.1 of Ranitomeya imitator. Taxonomy (NCBI): domain Eukaryota; kingdom Metazoa; phylum Chordata; class Amphibia; order Anura; family Dendrobatidae; genus Ranitomeya; species Ranitomeya imitator. The sequence goes on along the minus strand of NC_091284.1, from coordinate 61,749,318 downwards.
CTTCTTGAACGTGGTTTTGAGCACCTTGAGGGGTGAAGTTTTTGGAATGCTGTCACTTTTGGGTATTTCCTGTCATAAGATCCCCTCAGTCACTTCAAATGTGATGTGGGCCCTATAAAAAATGGTTTTGTAAATTTTGTTGGAAATATAACTAATTGCTGGTCAACTTTTAACCCTTCTAACATCCTAACAAAACAAAAAAACATTTTTTCGGAAATTGTGCTGATGTGAAGTTGACATATGGGAAATGTTATTTATTAACTATTTTGTGTGACATAACGCTCTAATTTAAGGGCACAAAAATTAATGGTTAAAACGTTTTCAAAATGTTTGCCAAATTTCCGTTTTTTTAATACATTTTTGCAAACCATATCTATAAAATGTTACCACTATCGTGACCAAATATGTCACTAAAAAACAATTACCGAATCAGTGGGATCCGTTGAAGCGATCAAGAGTTATTGCCACATAAAGTGACACTGGTCAGAATTGTAAAAATTGGCTTGGTCATTAAGGTCAAATTTGGCTTGGTCACTAAAGGGGTTAAGAGCATAAAAATTAAAAAGTTTCAAAATTGCCAAATTTTCACAAATAAATGCAAATCATATTGAATAAATTTTAATACTATCACGAAGTACAATGTCTTGAAAAAACATTCTCAGAATAAGTGTGATCCGTTGAAGCGTTCCAGAGTTATTACTTCGTAAAGTGACTGGTCAGAATTGTAAAACGAGGCTCGGTCTGGAAGGTGAAAAATGGCTGGGTAATGAAGAGGTTAAAAACATTTTTTTTCTTTGTTTTTTAGCCCACTTAGGGGACTTGAACCTGCAATCATCTGAATGCTTGTACTATGCATTGAAATGCTATATTTGTATTACAGTATATAGTAAAAATGTTGGTCTTCTTTGAAGTCCAGCCACAGGTTGGTCTCAATAGGAACCACGTCATGCTATGCACGAGGGCCTTTACCATGCCTCCTGCTACTATGGCAATACATTGGTTCCTCACAATACGTCACACATCTTGGACCACGCAACTTAAGTATAACTGTCAGAGATTCCCCACATTTAAGGAGTTCACTGTAGCGGCTGGAGTTAAGCCGTCTATGGTGCATGCTCAGTTCCCAAGCCTGCATCATAAAAGGGAATACTACGTTGGACCAGTATGTCCAAAATAGATAAGGGGTTAAAATAATTTGCTTATTTTTTACGTTAACTTCACTCAAACTAACAATTTCTAGTTCATTTGAGAGTTCTGCAAATAAAATTATACTTATTGGCTTTTTGTTGCAGATTTTTAGACTTAATTAAAACTTAATTTTAGTTATTTTAAACTTAATTTAATTTGGTTTTAATTAAATCTAAATATCTGCATAGAAAAATTAAATTACTTTTTATTTTCCTGAAATTGAAAATGGCAAAGATTGATGTGAATAACCTAAAGAGAAACAATAGGTATGTGGTATTTGCATATGTGTAATCGGTTTTTATTGAAAATATTTTGGATAACTAAAGAGAAATTAAAAACGGGTCACACAGGACCAAAGTCAAACATAAAAATTAACACAGAAGATAAAGCATTGAATAAAGTATACTGCAAGAATGGTGTACAATCAACTAGTCACCCCCAGGGCATCAAGTGGGAAACATGATAGGGTACCAATAATTCTAGCTCTACATACTATTATACCATTTTAAAGGGAAGCTTTCATCAGAAAATGAATTATAGTTTTAAATCTCATTTTTGTACTTGTAGCTAAAGAAAAATGTTGACAATGTTTTTATTATTCTTTTATATCATAACCAGCAAGTGAAGGGACAGTATGGGTGGGAAAGTGTGAGGGGACAATATAGGGGGAGCGTGAGAGGACAGCATGCAATGGAATAGTGTGAAGGGACAGTATGGGAGAAAAAAGTGTGTGGGCACAATGTATGGGAAAAGAAGTGTAAAGTGACAGTATAGGGGAAAATGTGAGAAGACAATATGGGGAGAATATTGTGAAGGTACATTATGTGGGGGAATAGTGAGGGGACAATGTGGGGGAAAGAAACGTATATGGGACAGTGTGTGGGAGCCTTAGGGGACTTTGTGGGAGAATATGGTGACAGTATGCAAGGGAATAATATGGGAGGACAGTGAGAGGAAAAAGTGAGGTGAAAATTTTGAGGGGACAATATGTAGGGGGCGCGATGCAGAGGAAGAGTGAGAAGCAGGCACAGTATAGACTGAGCAGCATAGGGGGTTACAGTGTAATAGAACAGTATGAAAGTGGGCACCATGGTGGAGGACACTTAAGATAGGGAGAACTTGGGTTGTGTTCCTGATGACGGGGTTGGAGTGTCTCGAAACGTTCAGATCCATATCACGGAATAAAGTATTTGGTTTTATCTCATTGATTCTTTGCTACTCTTTATGGAACACTAACAGTAGCGCAGGAAAGCAGTCTATCTCCGTTCATTATCTTCATGCCTTCATGTACTAATGGTGGTTCTGGTCGTGTAGAGTGGCTTGTGAAGGTATTCATCCCCTTGGCATTTTTGTTTTGCTACCTCACAATCTGGAATTTCATTATTTTTTTTGAGGGTTTGCATTACTTCATGTAAAGAACATGCATACAACTGAACGTTTTGTTTTCTTTTTTTGTGAAGCAAACAACAAATGGAACAAAATAGCTGAAAATTTCAGTGTGCATAACTATTCACCCCCCCTAAAGTCAGTACTTTTTAGAGCCTTTTTATGCGGCAATTACAGCTGAAATTCGCTTTGGATAAGTCTGCTTAAACTTTCCACATTTTGCTACGAGGATTTTTGCCCATTCATTAAGGCAAAACTGCTCCAGCTCCTTAAAGTTAGATGGTTTCCTCTGGTGAACAGCAATCTTCAAGTCTGATCACAAATTCTCAATTGGATTAATGTCTGGGCTTTGAGCAGGCCATTCCAAAACATTTACACATTTCCCCTTAAACCACTCAAGTGTTGCTTTAGCAGTATGCTTTGGCCATTGTGTTGTTGGAAGGTGAACCTCCATCCCAGGATCAAATCACTGACAGACTGAAACAGGTTTTGATCAAGAATATCCCTGTATTTTGCACCATCCATCTTCCCCTTGACTCTGACCATTTTCCCTGTCCCTGCTGTCGGAAAATATCCCTAGAGCATGATGCTGCCACCACCATGTTTCACTGTGGGGTTGGTGTTCTTGAGGTGATGAGCTGTATTGGTTTGGTGCCAGACATAGCATTTACCTTGGTTGCCAAAAACTTCAATTTTGGTGTCATCTGATCACAGCACCTTCCTCCATACATTTGGGGAGTCTCCCACATGTCTTTTGTCAAACACAAAATAAGCCTTACAAATTTTGTGTGTAAGTAAAGGCTTTTTACTACCCACTCTTCCATAAATGCCACCTCTATGGATCGTTCGGCTTATTTTGGTCATATGGACAGATACTCCAGTCTCTGCTTGGGAACTCTGGAGCTCCATAAGGGTTACTTTTGATCTCTGCTGACTCTCTGATTAATGCCCTCCTTGCCCGGCTGAGAATTTGATGGGCGGTCCTCTCTTGGCAGGTTATGACACCATGTTCTTTCCATTTGATGATAATGAATTTGATAGTGCTCTGGGGGATCATCAGAGACTGGGATTTTAAAAAAAAAAATCCAACCCTGACTTCTCAACAACTTTGTCCCTGCCTTGCTTGGAGATCTCCTTGGTCTTCATGGTGTTTGGTTAGTGGTGCCTCTTAGGGTACCGTCGCACAGTGGCACTTTGATCGCTAGGACGGCACGATCCGTGACGTTCCAGCGATATCCTTATGATCTCGCTGTGCCTGACACGCTACTGCGATCAGGGACCCCGCTGAGAATCGTACGTCGTAGCAGATCGTTTGAAACTTTATTTCGTCGCTGGATCTCCCGCTGACATCGCTGAATCGGCGTGTGTGACGCCGATTCAGCGATGTCTTCACTGGTAACCAGGGTAAACATCGGGTTACTAAGCGCAGGGCCACGCTTAGTAACCCGATATTTACCCTGGTTATCAGTGTAAATGTAAAAAAAAAAAAAAACACTACATACTTACCTTCCCGGTGTCTGGTCATGTCCCTCGCCTTCAGCTTCCCGCACTGACTGGTGAGCGCCGGCCAGCCGTAAAGTACAGCGGTGATGTCACCGCTCTGCTTTCCGGCTGTCCGGCGCTCACTGTCAGTGCAGAGAAGCACAGCGCCGAGGGACGCGACAGGAATGTAAGTATGTAGTGTTTGTTTTTTTTAAGTTTACGCTGGTAACCAGGGTAAACATCGGGTTACTAAGTGCGGCCCTGCGCTTAGTAACCCGATGTTTACCCTGGTTACCAGGGGACTTCGGGATCGTTGGTCGCTGGAGAGCTGTCTGTGCGACAGCTCTCCAGCGACCAAACACCGACGCTGCAGCGATCGACATCGTCGTATCGCTGCAGCGTCGTTTTAGTGTGACGGTACCCTTACTTAATGGTGTTGCAGCCTCTGTGACCTTTCAAAAAAGGTGTGTATATACTGACAGACCATGTGACACTTAGATTGCACACAGGGGGGACTTCCTTTTAATAAGCATGTGACTTATGAAGGGAATTGCTTGCAGCAGAAATTTTTAGGGAGCTTAATTGCAAAAGGGATGAATACATATGCACATGCCAATTAGTTATTTGATCCCATAAGTTTAATTTATGCCTATATTTTTCTCACTACACCAACTTTATTATGTACGAGGGACGTTCATTAAAGATTTCCCCTGACCCACTTCTATTTATCACAGGACGCTGAAACTGCACATGTGTAATGATATAAGTCTCTATAGATTACGTGCCAATTTGCAACTCAGAACTGATAACGGTCTTGATTTTACAGGTGCTGAAGTGGTGTGTGCAGTCATTAAGTTCCTTTACTTGAAAGGCCACCCACCAGAGGAGACATTCAATGAGATGAAAGAGGTTTATGGTGATGATTCCCCATCATATGATGTAGTCAAGAGCTAGAATCGTCAATTCAAATGTGGTCGGACTTCGGTGCAAACAGCTCCAATTCCAGGGCGACCCCACTCTAGTGATGAACACACAAACAAGTGGAGGTCGCCATTTTGGAAAATCACTGTGTAACCATTCTCCATCTAGTCCAAATTGTCAAGATTAGTGTGGGGGTCCGTGGAAAAAAATCATCAAAGACAATCTTCACATGAATAAGGTATCTGCTTGCTGGGTTCCCGGCTGCTCACACCTTTTCAGAAGCAGGAACGAGTGAAATGCTCTCAGGTTCTATTGACAACGTGTAATGGAAACAAACTGATCACACAGTATGAAACTGGGTCCATTTCTATGATCCTCAGACTAAAGTCCAGTCAATGCAATGGAAGCATCATGACTCACCACCTCCAAAGAAGGCATGTTCCTAACCCTCGGCAGGCAAGGTCATGCTCACAGTATTTTGGGACCAGCATGGAGTAGTATTGATGGATTTCCTAGCAAAGGGTACCATGATCACTGGGGCATACTATGCTTCACTGCTGTGAAAATTGTGGGAGGCCATCAAAACCAAGATACGTAGAATGCCCACGAAAGGTGTCTGCCTTCTGCAAGACAATGCACCAGTTCACAACTCACATGTTGCCCAAATGGAAGCATGCTCCTGTGGCTTTGAAATTCTACCGCATCTCCCTTATTCACCAGATCTCACACCATCGGACTTCCACCTCTTTCCAATAATTAAGTCTTTGTGCGACGCAGAAAAGGTGAACGGATGGATTCTACATGCCTGGTTCCCACCATCAAGCATGGAGGAGGAGGTGTGATGGTGTGGGGGTGCTTTGCTGGTGACACTGTTGGGGATTTATTCAATATTGAAGGCATACTGAACCAGCATGGCTACCACAGCATCTTGCAGCGGCATGCTATTCCATCCGGTTTGCGTTTAGTTGGACCATCATTTACTTTTCAACAGGACAATGACTCCAAACACACCTCCAGGCTGTGTAAGGGCTATTTGATCAAGAAGGAGAGTGATAGGGTGCTGCGCCAGATGACCTGGCCTCCACAGTCACAAGACCTGAACGCAATCGAGATGGTTTGGGGTGAGCTGGACCGCAGAGTGAAGGCAAAAGGGCCAACAAGTGCTAAGCATCTCCGGGAACTCCTTCAAGATTGTTGGAAGACCATTCCCGGTGACTACCTCTTGAAGCTCATCAAGAGAATGCCAAGAGTGTGCAAAGCAGTCATCAAAGCAAAAGGTGGCTACTTTGAAGAACCTAGAATATAAGACATAATTTCAGTTGTTTCACACTTTTTTGTTAAGTATATAATTCCACATGTGTTAATTCATAGTTTTGATGCCTTCAGTGTGAATGTACAATTTTCATAGTCATGAAAATATAGAAAAATCTTTAAATGAGGTGTGTCCAAACTTTTGGTCTGTACTGTATATATATATTATATACTTTAGCAGCCGCCCAGCCCAGGCCCCCAGCACCTGTCCTGTATATACTGTATCTATACAGCCTGTATAGAGCCCCTAAAGTGCCTAAACAGTTGAAACCCCCCCATAAGGGACCTCAATTTGGAAATTATCTAGTTGTGTAGTGAGCATTTTGATCCCAGGGGTGCTTCACAGAATTTTACAACGTTGATCTGTGAAAATGGAAAAAAAAAATTTTTCTCCCAAAAGTGTTGTTTAAGCCCAATTTTTTACATTTTTACAAGGATAGCAAGAGACGTTGCACCCCAACACTGGTTGTGAAATGTCTCCTGAGTACACAGATACACCATATTTGGTCGAAAACTACTTTTGAGGCACAGTGCAAAGCTCGGAAGTAAGAAGTGTTATATTGGAGCTTTTTATTGGTTTGAGGGTGCCATGTCACATCGGTAGAGCCCCTGAGTTTCCAGAACAACAGAACTCCCATAAGTGACCCCATTTTACAAATTACACCTCTCAATGAATTCCTCTAGGGGTGCAGTGATCATATTGACACCACATGTGTGTCACAGAATATTATACCATTAGGCAGTAAAGAAAAAATAATTACATTTTTACCACGAAAATTTAAATTTAGCCTCAGAATTTATATTTTAACACTGTGAAATGGGTAATAATGGCACCAAAATTTCTCCCACAATTTCTGCTAAATGTAGAAATACCCCTTATGTGGCTGTACAGTACTCCTTAGCCACACGGTGAAGCTCAGTAGGGACGGAGTGCTATTTGCCTACTGGGCACAGATTTTGTTAAATAGTTTGCAGACTCCATATACAGAGCCCACATGTGCTAGAAGATCAGAATCCCCCTCAAGTGACCCCTTGGAAATTGTACCCCTTTCGGAATTTATCTACAGGTGTAGTGATTATTTGACTCCATGCGTGTTTTTCAGAAACAAGCAGCAGTAGCTGTTGCTAAGTGAAAATTGCAGACTGCTATTATAGTGCCCAGTACGCTGTAGTCTCCAGTACGTTGTAGTGCCCAGCTCATGCTACTGGAGACATTCACCTGTAATTTAGGCGGCCGGCCAACGCTACAGAAATGACAAACATGTGAAAGCTAAATGTGGTTTAGGCACACTGTGGGGCTCAGGAGGGGGCATTTAGAAGTTTGAGAGTTTGGAAGTGCAGAGTTTGCAGAATTTTTTTTCGGGGAGGCAAGGAGCCATAGCGCTTTTATAGAGCCTTTGTATACCAATAACATGGAAGATCCATAGATTGGGTACGGAAAGTATTCAGATCCCTTTAAATTTTTCACTCTGTTTCATTGCAGCCATTTGGTAAATTCAAAAAAGTTTTTTTCACATCAATGTACACTCTGAAACTGAAATATCCCATGGTCATAAGTAGGCTTGAGCGAAACGGATCGGACAAATTCAAAAGTCGCCGACTTTTGGCAAAGTCGGGTTTCATGAAACCCGACTCGATCCTAGTGTGAGATTGGCCATGCGGTCGGCGATCTTCGCGCCAAAGTCACGTTTCATATGACGCGTTTGGCGCCATTTTTTCAGCCAATGAAGGAGCGTGGGCAGAGTGATGACATAGGTCTTAGGGGCGTGCACACCTATCGCCATCTTCTCGCTTGTGCGCTGTAGCGATTTGCAATGTGTCACACCAGCTTTTCTGCTCAGGGACGGAGGAGAGAGAGATAGAGAGATTTCCCATTGACTTTGCATTGGGTTTCGTGTTTTGGTCGATCCCCGACTTTTCGCGATAATCGGCCGATTTCACACGACTTTTGAGATAGTCGGGTTTCGCGAAAGCCGACTCGACCCTAAAAAAGTAAAAGTCACTCAACCCTAGTCATAAGTATTCAGACCCTTTGCTCAGACACTCATATTTAAGTCACATGCTGTCCATTTCCTTGTGATCCTCCTTGAGATGGTTCTACTCCTTCATTGGAGTCCAGCTGTTTAATTAAACTGATAGGACTTGATTTGGAAAGGCGCACACCTGTCTATATAAGACCTCAGCTCACAGTGCATGTCAGACCAAATGAGAATCATGAGGTCAAAGGAGATCAGAGACAGAATTGTGGCAAGGCACAGATCTGGCCAATGTTACCACAGCATTTCTGCAGTACTCAAGATTCCGAAGAGCACAGTGGCCTCCATAATCCTTAAGGTATCGTCACATTTAGCGACGCTGCAGCGATATAGACGATGCCGATCGCTGCAGCGTCGCTGTTTAGGTCGTTGTGTGGTCGCTGGAGAGCTGTCACACAGCTGTCACACAACGATGCCGAAGTCCCCGGGTAACCAGGGTAAACATCGGGTTACTAAGCGCAGGGCCGCGCTTAGTAACTCGATGTTTACCCTGGTTACCATTGTAAAAGTAAAAAAAAAAAAACAGTACATACTTACATTCCGGTGTCTGTCCCCCGGCGTCAGCTTCCCTGCACTGTGTCAGCGCCGGCCGGCCTTAAAGAAGAGCACAGCAGTGACGTCCCCTGGCGCCGAGTGGCCCTAGTAGACCAACCGAGTAGAATGGGCCTTAATCCCTGCTGGGATAGGAGCATCCCTGACACGATAGGATTCCTGAATAGCCGATCGAATCCATTTGGATAGAGTAGCCTTGGAAGCGGGAGAGCCCTTCCTTTGTCCCTCTGGAAGTACGAATAGGACATCAGTCTTGCGGAAGGGAGCCATCCCTGAGATGTACCGTCGAAGGGCCCTAACAACATCGAGTGTGCAGAGCTTTCTCAACACGATGGACTGGTGCCGGACAGAATGAAGGCAGAATAATCTCCTAATCTTGAGGTGGAAGGAGGAAACGACTTTGGGTAGAAAAGAAGTGGTCCTCTGAAAGATCAGAAACGGGGGTTGGCAGGAAAGAGCCACCAACTCCGAGACACGCCTGATTGACGTAATAGATACTAGAAAAGCTACCTTTCAGGAAAGGAAGGTCAGAGAGACGTCCTGCAGTGGTTCGAAGGGGGCCTCCTGAAGAGCTCCAAGGGCCAAATTAAGATCCCATGGATACAAAGGCATTTTATAGGGAGGCGCCACATGGGAAACTCCCTGAATGAACGTCTTAACCGGTAATCTGGTGGCAATTTTTCATTGGAACAGGACTGACAATGCTGACACCTGTCCTTTAAGAGAGCTAAGTGCGAGACCCGACTCTAGGCCTGATTGGAGAAATTCCAATATGAAAGGAATGGAGAATACCAGAGGAGATCGTCCATGAGCATTGCACCATGCGAAGATTCGCCAAGTACGCCTAGCCCTGATCATGGTGGAGGATACCTCGGGGGAGAATCCAGCTTGGCTAGAATCCAGGATTCAACGGCCACGCCGTCTGGTGATAAATCGGGCCCTGTGAGAGAAGATCCATGCGATCTGGAAGCCGCCAGGGGACTTTGGTGACCAGCTGAACCAGTTCTGCGTAACATGCCCAAGCGGCCAGTCTTCTTGATGACCCTCGGTAGCAGGGGAAGAGGAGGAAAAATGTACGGGAGGCGGAATTGATGCCACTGCAGGACCAGGGCATCTATTCCGACGGCACGTGGGTCGAGGGATCGGGCAATGAACTGTGGGACCTTGTTGTTTAGCCTTCTGGGTGGAATGACCACTCGCCCAAAGCGAGACCCTGGCGACTGAGGAAGTCCGCCGCCCAATTTTCCACACCTGGTATGTGGATCGCTGAGATGGGCGAATGGTTGCTCTCGGCCCAACGGAGGATGTGGGTCACTTCGAGCATGGCCGTCTTGCTGCGGATTCCCCCTTGACGGTTGATGTATGCCACCGCTGTGGCATTGTCGGACTGAATTCTGATGGGATGACCTGCCAGGAGATGGTGAAAGCTGAGTAATGATAGTCTCATCACTCATATTTCCAGGATATTGATGGGGAGACGCGACTCTCGAGTGGACCATCGCCCCTGTGCTGTGTGGTGGTTGAAAACTGCACCCCAGCCCAAAAGGCTGGCATCGGTGGTCAACACCAGCCAGCGCACTGGGAGAAAAGACTTTCTCTGGTACAGGGAGGACTTCGGCGTCAACCACCTGAGGGTCTGCCTAACCTGCCCAGACGAGAAGTGCCGAGATGGGAGAGGGGGGGGGGGAGTTTCAGCAGTGGGCGGAGGTATGTCCACCGCGGCCTAAGCCGGATACTAAATTTCTGGGGCCTGCCGGCAATGTGCGCCGGTGGCCGCGACGGAACGCTGCTGGCCGCCGCTGGCACCCGGCCAACGGCCTCTCCCCAGGGACCAGGGCTGCACCTTCCGAATCAGGGAAGCGCGAGGAGGGTACATACTCACAGTGCAGCTGGCCTTCTGTCACTGTGAGGGTGCGTGCTCAAGCCAGAGAGAACCCTTCATTCATCTTCACTTCAAGGGGCTTTCATCGGTCATGGTGCTGCAGTGACGCCATCAGGTGGGGGCCTTTGTACACATAGCTGTCGGGCCCCGGAGAGGAACAGGAGAACCAGGAACTCTCTGTGCTCGTCTTGCAGGGGGGGGGGAGATCGGGACCAAAAGAGGAAGTCGCCCAAGAATAGATTAGGCGTGCCCCAGACGTCGCAGGAGAGGGACGGGGAGACATACTCCACGTGCTCGCCTGTTGTTAGTACGGGGGAGAGCGGACCCTAGAAAAGGAATCCGTCGCCTCCTTCACTCTGTTTTTAAAAAATAAAAATGTACAGAAAATTAAAATAAGAAAGTTGGGGTCTGAAACAGACCCAAGTGCATCCTACAGACACTAAGCAAGAACTGTATGAATATTGGCAAGTGAAGGGGTGCATACTGCAGAGGGGGAGTTAATCTTTCTGTGTTAACTTAGTGTCCTCCTAGTGGCAGCAGCATAACACCCATGGTCCTGTGTCCCCCAATGAGGCGTAGGAGAAATTAACTTTTTTTTAACTTACCAAATGGCTGCAATGAAACAAAGAATGAAAAATTTAAAGGGATCTGAATACTTCCGTACCCACTGTATATGGTAAAATCATTGCTGTTGGTCAAAACTACAACTCGTCCCGCAAAAAACAAGCCCTCACATGGCCATATTGAAGAAAAATTTAAAAAGCTATGGTTCTGGGAAGGGGAGTAAAAAATGGAAAATCCCAATGTGGTGAAGGAGTTACATGTTAAATCCTGCTGTTAATCTCAGACAGCTGCATTTAACATGACCCAGCCGGAATTGCGTCACAAATAATGCCCAACAATGTTTGTCACGTGATTGGGGGGAACGCCGATGGGTTGTCATGACAGCTGGGGGTCTGCAGAAGACCCCCGCCCATCACTGTGATACTGTGAATGCCAGACTGTGGCCGGTGTTCGTAGGAGATGAGTTCTGCTATACACAGAAGTGCTGATGCCCTGCTATGTATAGCCCTAGCTATCACATGATTGCACTTCATGTCTCTTAAGGGGACTAGTTTTTAAAAATATGAAAATAAAAAAAAAAGTCCAAATCACCCTCCTTTGGCCCCATTGAAAATAAAACAAAAAAAAATTATTGCTGCACTTAGAAATGTCCGATTTAGCAAAATATAAACTAAATTAATCACATCAATAAAAAATTTTTTTTTTTTGGTCACCTCAACAAAACAGTCGATCAAACCATCGTATCAACCCCAATATGGCGTCAATAAAAATGTCAGCTGAGGGTGCAAAAAAATAAACCCTCACCCAGCCCTAGATCCTGAAAAATGAAAAAAACTCTACAGACCTCTGAAAATAGGGACAAATTGAAAAAAAAGATTTTCATAAAAATGTGGGAATTTTTTTACCACTTAAAAATAGGGATTTTTGTGTGTACTCACCGTAAAATCCTTTTCTCCGAGCCACTCATTGGGGGACACAGGACCATGGGTTATGCTGCTGTCACTAGGAGGCTGACACTAAGCTGAGACAAAAAAAGGTTAGCTCCTCCCCTGCAGTATACACCCTCATACTGGCTTCCAGAGACCCAGTTCAGTGCAAAAGCAGTAGGATAATAACAACAATATATCAAGTAACATTAGAGTATAACATGTCAACAAAAACAGTCAAAAACCAAAAAAGGTAACGAGGGTGGGTGCTGTGTCCCCCAATGAGTGGCTCGGAGAAAAGGATTTTACGGTGAGTACACACAAAAATCCCTATTTCTCCTTCGCCTCATTGGGGGACACAGGACCATGGGACGTCCCAAAGCAGTCCCTGGGAGGGAAACAATACAACCAAATAACTCCGTGTACCATCTGACTACAAGTGCGCAACGGCCGCTTGCAGGATACGCCTGCCAAGGGCCGCGTCCGCAGAGGAGTGAATGTGGACATTGTAATGCTTTGTGAAAGTATGCAGGCTGGACCACGTTGCGGCCTTGCAAACCTGCTCCGCTGTTGCCTGGTGCCGGATGGCCCAGGAAGCACCCATCTACCGAGTGGAGTGTGCTCTAATCCCCGCCGGGATAGGACTGCCCCTGACCCGATAGGACTCCTGGATAGCAGATCGGATCCATCTGGCTATCGTGGCTTTAGACGCAGCCAAACCCTTTCTGTGACCCTCCGGGAGCACGAAAAGGGCATCCGATTTTCTGAAATGAGCCGTTCTGGAAATGTACCTCCTGAGGGCCCGTACCACGTCCAGGGTATGGAGAGCCTTCTCAACCCTATGTTTGGGCTGCGGACAAAAGGAGGGAAGAATGATGTCTTAGTTACGGTGAAAAGATGAGACCACCTTCGGAAGGAATGCCGGGGAAGGACGTAGGACTACTTTGTCCTGATGAAAGGCAAGGAAAGGAGCCCGGCAGGATAAAGCGGCCAACTCTGACACCCTTCTGATGGACGTCACAGCCACTAGGAAGGCAACCTTCCATGAGAGAACAGAGAGCGGGACGTCTTGAAGGGGTTCGAACGGAGGTTCCTGAAGAACACCCAAGACCAAGTTGAGATCCCAGGTCTCTAACGGCATCCTGTAGGGGGGAACCAAATGGGAGACTCCCTGAATGAAGGTCTTGACCTGAAGGTTGGCGGCAATCCTGCGCTGGAACAGCACGGATAACGCTGAAATCTGGCCTTTGAGGGAACTCAGTGCTAAGCCGGAGTCCAAACCGGACTGAAGGAAATTCAAGATGCAAGGGATAGAGAAAACGAGCGGAGGGTGACCTCGGAGCCTGCACCATGAGAAGAAAGCTTTCCAGACGCGGTGGTAAATGGAGGCGGAAGACGCCTTGCGAGCACTTAACATGGTGGGAATGACCTGCTGAGAGAAACCGGCTCGAGTTAGAATCCAGGTTTCAACAGCCACGCCGTTAAACGTAGGGCCCCTGAGCTCTGGTGGCAGATCGGACCTTGGCGAAGCAGGTCTGGGCGGTCTGGTAACCGCCAGGGAACGTCGGCTACAAGCTGAACGAGTTCCACGTACCAAGCGCGGCGTGGCCAGTCTGGGGCGACCAGAATGACCGGAACTCCCTCCGTCTTGATCTTTCGGATCACCTTCGGCAGTAAGGGAAGGGGAGGAAACACATATGGGAGTTGAAACTGATGCCACGGAGAAATCAGCGCGTCTACTCCTATGGCCTGGGGATCCCGAGAACGCGCAATGAAGTTGTGGACCTTGGCGTTCAATCTGGACGCCATCAGATCCACGTCCGGGGTCCCCCAGCGAAGACAGATTTGACGACAAACCTCTGGGTGAAGTTCCCACTCCCCCGAGGCAAGGTCCTGGCGGCTCAGAAAGTCCGCCGCCCAGTTCTCGACTCCTGGAATGTGCACCGCAGAAATGGTGGAATGGTTGGTTTCGGCCCAACGAAGGATGAGAGAGACTTCCTGCATTGCCGCCCTGCTGCGGGTACCCCGTGGTGGTTGATGTAAGCCACCGCCGTGACGTTGTCCGATTGGACTCGTATTGGGTGACCCGCGAGCAGGGCGTGAAAGCGACTCAGGGCAAGTCTGATAGCCCGAATCTCCAGGATGTTGATGGGGAGTCTCGATTCCCGAACTGTCCAACGGCCCTGGGCAGAGTGGTGAAAACACCGCCCCCCAGCCGAGGAGACTGGTGTCGGTAGTTACCACTAACCAGCGGATCGGGAGAAAGGACTTCCCCTGGAGAAGAGATGGACCCAGGGTCCACCATACGAGAGATTGTCTGACCCGCGGGGACAGCGGGCAAGGACGGTCGAGAGATGGGAGACTCCTGTCCCAGTTGTCCAGCAAAGCCTGTTGCAAGGGGCGAAGATGGAGTTGAGCGAAAGGAACCGCTTCGATTGCTGCAACCATCTTTCCCAGGATCTTCATGGCGAACCGAATGGTTCGCGGGCGAGGATGGCGGAGCGTTCGGGCTCCCTGCTGAAGCGCTTGGGCCTTGGACCGAGGAAGCAAGAAAGGACCCCTTGAAGTGTCCAGGATCATTCCCAGAAAGGAGATCCGACGGGCAGGAACGGGAGAGGACTTGTCCAAGTTGATCAACCAGCCCAGGCGCGAAAGAGAATCCAGGGTAATGTGGACGCTTGACTCGCAGGCCTGAAAAGACGGACCCTTTATGAGGAGATCGTCTAAGTAAGGTAACACGACGACTCGAGAATGGAGAATGGCCATGACCGCCGCCATGACCTTCATGAATACCCTGGGCGCCGTGGCAAGGCCGAAGGGTAAGGCCGTGAACTGGAAATGGTCCTCTAGAACGGCAAAGCGGAGGAACCTCTGATGAGGCGGGAATATCGGAATGTGAAGATAGGCATCCTTGATGTCTATCGATGCCAAGAATTCCCCTCTTTCCATCGAAGAGATGACTGACCTGAGCGATTCCATCCTGAAGTGCCGTACTCTTACGTACTTGTTCAGGAGCTTCAGATCCAAAATGGGGCGCACTTTTCCGTCCTTCTGTGGCACGACGAAGAGGTTGGAGTAGAAACCTTTGAACCTCTCATGTTCCGGAACAATGACCCCGCTCTGGCGGAGGGAGTGAATGGCGCAAAGGAGGGCGCGAGATTGAGCTCCCGAACTGGGGAGACGAGAGGGAAAAAAACGAGTTGGAGGAGGAGCGGAGAACTCTATTTTGTAGCCAGACGACACCAGATCCCTGACCCATTCGTCGTGAACGACGGAGAGCCAGGCTTGCTGAAAAAGAAGTAGGCGTCCGCCTACTCTGGTGGTATCGACTGGCGCCATTCCCAAGTCATTGAGACTGGAATCTGGGGGGTCTAGAACCTCTGGTTCTGGATTGCCTCGGCTTTCCACGCCAGGACGGATTCGGCCTGAAGGAGGGACGAGCGTCTCTGTCTGCGCGAGCGGATCGGTCCGATCTAGAAAGACCGGTAGGATTGAACCAGGCTGGGCTGGTACGAAAGGGCCGAAAGTGAAAGTAAGGCTGGCGCTGGAAGGCCGCCTTGGGCCTCTGTTGGGGAAGGAACTTGCTCTTTCCCCCTGTGGCGTCGGAAATAAGCTGGTCGAGCTTTTCACCGAAAAGGCGCCCACTCTGAAAAGGGAGAGAGATCAGAGATTTTTTAGAGGAGGAATCTGCGCGCCACTCTCTGAGCCAAAGAGCCCTTCTGATAGAGATGGCGTTAGAAGCCGCCGATGACGCGCAATTCGCTGCATCGAGGGATGCGTACATCACATAATCGCTAGCCATGGCTATCTGTTTAGCCAGGTCCGCCATCTCAGACGGGAGATCTTGTTCATGAATGGATTTCACTAGAGCATCCGCCCAGGAAACCATTGCCTTGGCCACACAAGCCGCGGCGAAGGAGGGAGATAGGGAAGAACCTGAGGCTTCGTACACCGAGCGAGCTAGAGAGTCTAGCTGGCGTTCAGTGGGACTCTTAATTGAAGCGCCGTCCGGAACGGAAAGAAGCGTTTTAGAAGCGAGGCGCGAGACCGGAGGATCTACTATAGGGGGATCCGTCCAGTCCTTCACGAGATCTGCTGAAAAGGGATACTTCGATACCAGGTCCTTCTTTCCCGTGAAACGCTTATCTGGGCGCTCCTTGTGTCGCCTGACTATCTCCAGAAAATCTGGGTGAGAGGCAAAAGTTTTGTGAGAACGCTTGGTTCTGGTAAAAGAGACAGCATGTTCCGGAGCGGCATTAGAGTCATCATCCACCTTAAGTGCGTGATTGACTGCTACAATGAGGGAGAAAACCGTAGCTCTAAACTCCGGAGCCTCCGGGTCTAATGATACTTCAGACTCATGTTCAGAGTCGTGAACGCTGCGAGCCCCCAAGGAGGGTGAGCGGGAGGTGGAGCTGCCAGAGTCTGAGTGGTGAGGTGAGCGCTCAGGAGAGGTAGTGCGGATCCGTTTTCTGGATGACCGTGCCTCTTTATGGAGAGAGCGGCCCCTGCTGGCCAACGATTCCCCTGTTACGGAGGGATCTCTTAGGACCTGTAACGGATTGCCCCGTTCCCTGGGAGGATTTTGAATGGATTTGATGGCGTTGGCTAAAAAATCCACGGACTGCGAAAGTGAAGCGACCCAAGGGGGGGGGGACTAGGAACGCTGGAGTCGGTAGCGGTGGAGGGCTCCTGGGCACATGGCGCATCGCAGGCAGAGCAGAGGGGTGAAATTTGAGGCCGAGGAAGTGGGGCCTGGCAGGTGGTACACGCAGAAAAAAAGGTCGTATGCACCTTAGAGGATTTTTTGGACCTTGACTGGGACATGATGTACCTAATGCAAAAAAATAGACCACAGGGTCTATAAGCTAGGGAAGCAGAGGGCGGCACCGCAGAGGAGAGGCTGACGAAGTCTCCTTACCCAGGTCCTATGTCCCGCTGTGTCTGCTGAGAAGACGAAGATAAGCGATACCAGGTCCGCTGGATAAGATCGCTGCAGGAGGGCGCTGTCGCCTAGAAGCTGCGGCAGAGCGTGGAGCTGCGGCGTGCAGTGAGGGACCAAGATGGCCGCCGAGATCAGGAGAGAGATCTCGTAGGCGGCGAGAAGCGCCAGGACCGGGGGGCGGCGCCACCGAATGACGCGAAAGGGTGGGCGGAGCCTATCGGCAGCGTCCGGCGGCTAGGCCGAAGCCGGGGACTAAATTTGCGGCTTCGGCCCAGCGCGGCCGCAGAGCCGAAAATAAGGATCCCAGATGTGCCGCTGCTTAGGAGGAGCCCTCCGGACCGCGAAAAAACCGGCGACCCCCCCCTTCCACGAGACACTTACCCCGATGAGGTGAGAAGTGCCTTGGAATGGCAGGGATGGTGCAGGGGTTGGGAAGCCTCCATCCACCAGCCCCAGACAGGGGGGTGGAGAGGAACCGTCCACCACCTGAATCAGCCGCATAGACAGTGGCGATGCAGTGTGGTCTGCACGGACGCCACGGGAGTAGTGCCTCTGTACAGCCGAGGGAGAACCTGGTGGACAGGGCAGATGTCCGGCAATAAAAAGGCCTGGCTGTAGAAGAGGATACTGGAGGTAAAACACCAGTGCTCGACTATACAAAGCGGGGAGATCGGCGCCCTGGAAAGGTACCGTCGCCCAAAAAAGGTCAGCTCAGGCAGTGGCTCCCACGTCGCAGGAGAGGATACGGGTGAGGTGAAACTCCCGTGCTCGCCTGTTGTTGGTTCGGGGGAGATTGGACCATGAAAGAATCCGTCGCCCCCTTCGTCCGGGTAGAATTAAAAAATCAGTGTGCCTCCTACGGACACTAAGCTTGAACTGGGTCTCTGGAAGCCAGTATGAGGGTGTATACTGCAGGGGAGGAGCTAACCTTTGTCTCAGCTTAGTGTCAGCCTCCTAGTGACAGCAGCATAACCCATGGTCCTGTGTCCCCCAATGAGGCGAAGGAGAAAATAACCTATACATGTTTAGTATCTCCACACTCGAACTGACCTGAGAAATCGTATTACCAGGTCAGTTTTATAATATAGTGAACATGGTAAATAAAAAAACTAAAAAACAATTGTGGAATTGCACTTTTTTTTTGCAATTTCATCACACTTGGAATTGTTTCCACTTTAGAGTACACTACATAGTAACATAGTAACATAGTAACATAGTTAGTAAGGCCGAAAAAAGACATTTGTCCATCCAGTTCAGCCTATATTCCATCATAATAAATACCCAGATCTACGTCCTTCTACAGAACCTAATAATTGTATGATACAATATTGTTCTGCTCCAGGAAGACATCCAGGCCTCTCTTGAACCCCTCGACTGAGTTCGCCATCACCACCTCCTCAGGCAAGCAATTCCAGATTCTCACTGCCCTAACAGTAAAGAATCCTCTTCTATGTTGGTGGAAAAACCTTCTCTCCTCCAGACGCAAAGAATGCCCCCTTGTGCCCGTCACCTTCCTTGGTATAAACAGATCCTCAGCGAGATATTTGTATTGTCCCCTTATATACTTATACATGGTTATTAGATCGCCCCTCAGTCGTCTTTTTTCTAGACTAAATAATCCTAATTTCGCTAATCTATCTGGGTATTGTAGTTCTCCCATCCCCTTTATTAATTTTGTTGCCCTCCTTTGTACTCTCTCTAGTTCCATTATATCCTTCCTGAGCACCGGTGCCCAAAACTGGACACAGTACTCCATGTGCGGTCTAACTAGGGATTTGTACAGAGGCAGTATAATGCTCTCATCATGTGTATCCAGACCTCTTTTAATGCACCCCATGATCCTGTTTGCCTTGGCAGCTGCTGCCTGGCACTGGCTGCTCCAGGTAAGTTTATCATTAACTAGGATCCCCAAGTCCTTCTCCCTGTCAGATTTACCCAGTGGTTTCCCGTTCAGTGTGTAATGGTGATATTGATTCCCTCTTCCCATGTGTATAACCTTACATTTATCATTGTTAAACCTCATCTGCCACCTTTCAGCCCAAGTTTCCAACTTATCCAGATCCATCTGTAGCAGAATACTATCTTCTCTTGTATTAACTGCTTTACATAGTTTTGTATCATCTGCAAATATCGATATTTTACTGTGTAAACCTTCTACCAGATCATTAATGAATATGTTGAAGAGAACAGGTCCCAATACTGACCCCTGCGGTACCCCACTGGTCACAGCGACCCAGTTAGAGACTATACCATTTATAACCACCCTCTGCTTTCTATCACTAAGCCAGTTACTAACCCATTTACACACATTTTCCCCCAGACCAAGCATTCTCATTTTGTGTACCAACCTCTTGTGCAGCACGGTATCAAACGCTTTGGAAAAATCGAGATATACCACGTCCAATGACTCACCGTGGTCCAGCCTATAGCTTACCTCTTCATAAAAACTGATTAGATTGGTTTGACAGGAGCGATTTCTCATAAACCCATGCTGATATGGAGTTAAACAGTTATTCTCATTGAGATAATCCAGAATAACATCCCTCAGAAACCCTTCAAATATTTTACCAACAATAGAGGTTAAACTTACTGGCCTATAATTTCCAGGTTCACTTTTAGAGCCCTTTTTGAATATTGGCACCACATTTGCTATGCGCCAGTCCTGCGGAACAGACCCTGTCGCTATAGAGTCACTAAAAATAAGAAATAATGGTTTATCTATTACATTACTTAGTTCTCTTAGTACTCGTGGGTGTATGCCATCCGGACCCGGAGATTTATCTATTTTAATCTTATTTAGCCGGTTTCGCACCTCTTCTTGGGTTAGATTGGTGACCCTTAATATAGGGTTTTCATTGTTTCTTGGGATTTCACCTAGCATTTCATTTTCCACCGTGAATACCGTGGAGAAGAAGGTGTTTAATATGTTAGCTTTTTCCTCGTCATCTACAACCATTCTTTCCTCACTATTTTTTAAGGGGCCTACATTTTCAGTTTTTATTCTTTTACTATTGATATAGTTGAAGAACAGTTTGGGATTAGTTTTACTCTCCTTAGCAATGTGCTTCTCTGTTTCCTTTTTGGCAGCTTCAATTAGTTTTTTAGATAAAGTATTTTTCTCCCTATAGTTTTTTAGAGCTTCAATGGTGCCATCCTGCTTTAGTAGTGCAAATGCTTTCTTTTTACTGTTAATTGCCTGTCTTACTTCTTTGTTTAGCCACATTGGGTTTTTCCTATTTCTAGTCCTTTTATTCCCACAAGGTATAAACCGCTTACACTGCCTATTTAGGATGTTCTTAAACATTTCCCATTTACATGGTAAAATCCATGGTGTCGTTCAAAAAAGCAACTTGTCCCGCAAAAAACAAGCCTTCGTACGGCCATATTGATGGGAAATTTTTTTTAAAAAAAGTCAAGGCTCTTGGGAAGTGAGGAAAAAACATTAAAAAAAAAAACAACCACGGAAAATGCCCATGGCGTGAAGGCGTTAAGCTCTGCGGTAGGCACGGTCTCCCTGTTCTGTAGACCACCGGTCACTTTATGACTGTGGTCTGCAGCACAACAGGGTGAAGCACAGGAAGAAGTGCTGGTGCCACGACATTGACGTACTGTGTGGGCGTCGGCATTGCCTCGCTGGGGAACTAGTTAGGATCCCGGAGTAGGCGTGTAAACGAGATTTTTTTTTGTTTGTTTATTAAAACTTGTGATGTGGTGGCATCCTAAACAATGGGGGACCCTCGGACAGTGTGAGGTTTACTATGGGGGACCCTGTAACAGGGGGAGGTCACTCATAGATTAAAGGTCAGTTAACACCTCCAAAACTACAGTACAAAAAACAAACAAACTAAGCAGCAGCTCCGAGCAGTATTTCCTTGTTTGTATATTATGCAGTTATGGCAGCTTTATTCGGTTCGGAGGTGCGGGTCCGTTTTTTGTAGTAAACACTGACCTGTATTTAATAGTAGGTAAGCAGCCAAAATTTAAAATGTCTGATAACAAAACATATTGCCATGAAAGAAAAACACGTCTCGTTCCCCCCAACAGTGAGAGTGAAACATCCGGGCAGCTAATTGGTGATTCATCTGTTAAGGCCCCATACACATAAGACCATTATTGGTTGTACACTTCGATGTTCACGGATTTGGCCGAGGGTCCAATCCATATGGGGGAGCCGGCCGGCTGATGGAGCCATCGATCGCACGTCTGATTTCAGATCGCATTGTTCTCCCAACGTTCCATTCGAGCAAGAAAAAGAGTTCCGCATTCTAATGATCGATGTGTCCCAGTGGGTGGCCACCACCCATCTGTGAACACAAGGTACCCTCTTACACCCCCTGTAATGGGATTTCATATAAAGAAGAATAAGATACCAAAAAAAAAAAAATGAGAAAAGTTTAATTCCCTTTAGATTCATGTCAGACCACGTACACTCCCTGATCGACATAAATGATACTGCATACAGTTATATACATTGCGCAAAACTGAAAAATAGGAATGGCAGGTCGTCTGTGCATAAAAGGGAACCTGACAGGAGAGTCATGGGCGGACTACGGGGGGGCATGGGCTACAGACCGCTGGGTTGCACAGTTTTTCTATTTTTCCGTCATTGATGGAACAGTAGCAGGTTTGATGTGTGATTTTCAGTAGTATAATTCTGTGTTAATTCTTGCTTTACAGTGTTTTCTATATGGGATAAATAATTTTATATATTGATAGATCGGATTTCTGTGGTGCCCAAGTTAGCGAGTCACCAGGATTGTGCCACGTACAGAGATACACAGTGGAGTTTAGGTGGTTAAAGTCCAATAACTGCTGTTAGAGGAGGGTGCTGGCTGTATAACACCGGCCAGACACTACAGTGCACGGAGCAGGCTCAGCTCCTGCGGCCGCGCCATACACTCACACCGAACATGCAGCGCCTATGCACAGTGGATGTCAGGAAAGGGTCAATAGTTGCATGGTGGCCCACCCCCATGGCACAGATGTGAAATATGCACCAACTAGGAGATGGCATAGATCTGGGCTATAATTTACATCAGACTCTGGTGTGAATTATTTCATATTCATTGCGCTGCTGGTGTCACCTCCAGAGAAGCTGCACCCACTTTTAAGAAAAGTGTAGATGTTGGTGGAAAAAAGGAGGCAAAAATCTGCTACACTGGATACATGTTCCTCCATGTTTTACTCTGTGCAATTTCAGAGAAAACAAGTCCCTCTGGCTTCTCCTCCTGACTCCTCCCTCTGGCTCCTCCTCCTGACTTATCCTTCTGGCTTCTCCTCCTGACTCCTCCCTCTGGCTCCTCCTACTGGCTCCTCCCTCTGGCTCCTCCTCCTGACTTCTTCCATCTGGCTCCTCCCCATGGATCTCCTGACTAGTTCCCTTTAAACATACAGATTTACATTCAAGTAAGGCTCATGGACAGTGGATACGAATTATATCATAGAAACCAAAGTGTAATAAATATACAGAGCAGGATTATAAAGTGACGGCAGGCTCCATATGCGTCTTTTTCTCACATCTTTTAAAAAAATAAATAATTCTTTTGGAGGATAGGACTGAAAATAAGATAAAGTGTCAACTCTGATGTCGCTCTTAAATACATTCTGGAATCGGTACAAAACGGCTTCAGTTAAAGTTAGTTTTCCTTAAATGTCTGTTCGGTATTTCTATGGCGCTGACTTGAAGTGGCCAGGATCCGCCCACAATGCCCGCTTGTATAGCCACTCCTGTGACCACAGCCAAATCCGGGTCTACAGATGTATTCGGTTCTTTATCAAAGAAGTCCCTGATAACTTGGCGTATGCGGGGTATGCGAGTGGAGCCCCCTACAAGGACAATTTCATCCACTTCATCCTTTTGGAGGTGTCCTTCCTTTAGCACTCGTTCAATGGGCACCAAAACCTTTTGGAAAAGGTCTTCGTTCAGGTGCTCAAAGAGCTTTCGTGAAATCTCAGCTTCAAAATGGACCTGCTCCATATTGCTGTGGTCATGCTGACGGTCCTCCTCACGCCGTGCGGCTTCCTCCATCTTTTCGCTCTGCTCATCCGCTTTACTTGGTTGTCGTGTGGGCAATGTCAGTGGCATACGGACCCAGGAGGAATCGTACAAGGTGAGGTTCAGCTTGACGGCCTCCACGGACTGCCGGAGCCTGTGGATTTCTTCTTTCAGTGGTGGCAGTGACCCGTATGTGGCATAAATACTGTCATATAAATACTGTAGAAGCCTCTGATTGAAATCCTGTCCGCCGAGCTTATTGTTACCTGTAAGGATACAAGAGACAAGTAGAACCAATGAACAAATGGACAGATACCCTCTTTAACCCCTTCCCAGGGTATATATTTACATTTTAACATTTCACTATACAATTTTTTTTTCTATATATTTATAAAAAAAAAGAGATGAAATTGATCTGGCGTGCCAGTCTGGTTACAAGGATACCAAACATTTATCATTTTCTTTACTTACATTTTAGTAACTAAAGAAATTAAGAACTTTATATACAGTAAAATAACATATTTAGTTAGTGTCGCCATCCTTCGAGAGCAATAACTTTATTTTTCCGTGAATTGAGCTTTATAACTACTTGTTCATGACAGCTTGTCACAAATAAAACCCACTGGTCTCACCTTGCGGTGATGATGATTGGATCACTTTACTGCATTTCTGGGGGGGAGGTGCAGCAATCTAAACAAGGCAATTCTGGTTTTGTGATTTTATTTTGCTTTTCAGCATTTACCATAGGGGTTAAGTATTTATATATTTTGATGGATCAGATGTGGCAATTACAAATATGTTTATTTTAATTTCTTTATTTTTGCGATGTGTTGAAACTTCTGTTTATTTTTCAGTATCCATTAAAGACTTGGCAATCCATCAGTACCCCACGAATGCGCTGCGGGGTTGCCAATGGGCTGACAGAGGGAGATCAGCGGCAACTGAGGAATTAAAGTGCGGGAATCGGAGCAAGGTCTGGGCGCAGCAGCTCAGCAGGCTCCTGTAGATCACGGTGTGGGCACAACTCCTGAGCCCGTGACATTGTGGAGTCGTTACTGTGTGGGAAATCACATCCGATCTGGGCATACAGTTAAGTCCATGTGTGGGAAGGGGTTAAATGATCTCTATTGGTATTAAGCACAAACAACAATATTCGGAAAGTGTGTATTGTATATATTGCTACATGAGGAGCGCTGGCATGCCATCTGTGTGATCCCTATAGGCTAATTAGTCTGACTAACCGGCCCTCGTTGTCCGGTGGGCACCGCTCACAGAGGCTCTTACCCGCCATGGATCTCGTTAGGAACATCCCTCCTTGCTTGTTCAGCAGGGAGACATCCAGCGTTCCTCCTCCCAAATCCACCACCAGCACATTGAACACGTCAGCCTTGTGTAGTCCGTAGGCCATGGCTGCTGCTGTGGGCTCATTGATGATCCTCAAAATATCTAGACCTATAGTGTGGAGACACGGATATTAAACGACACTCACATCCTGGTGAAATACATCAATGACAAAAATGGACCAAAGCCACCACGGCAGGGAAGTGTCATGTTTGTGATATACCCTGGAGGTCAATCCCATGAACAAGCCAGTCAGATGATTAGGTCACTGTAATGAAGGGACAAGTTGCCCTCACCTGTGGCCGACACGGATTTTTTTTTTTTTTTTTAATTTAACTGAAGCAGCCATTTCTTTGATAGCCATAACTTCCTTTTTCCCCCACCGATGTAGCCAAATAAGGACTTTGCAAACCTAATTACATTTTATTATGTATCTCTGAGAGAAGCTTTATTATAGAAAAAAAAGGTAATTTTTCCATCTCCCATTAAAAATTTTGCAAGGTTCGCTGTGCAGCGTAAACGACGTCTCGCTTACTATAACTACAATGCCAAATTTATATACTGTATTATTTTTATTTTTTTTTTACTTTAAAATGCACTTTTTAGCAAGAAAAAAAAAGTGTGTGAGTCTAATTGTCCATAGTCATAAATTTCAATAAATCTAGAACACTTGCACCACGTCCTCCCCAATCACTGAGAGAACTGTGTAGCAGCACAGCTCTCTCCCCTCCTGCCCGAAACTGATCAGCACGATCGGTACAGGGCGGGAGAGGAAGCTACATGGACATCACTACCGCTGCCCGGATGCTGCAGGTCCCAAGCAGCTAAAGGACCATTCAGGTCACGTCATCTGTCCCATGCCTGGGAGGAACATTAAAATGTGGACAGGTGACAACAATTATGAGTAAAATGGTTTCTGTCTGCTTTTACATAGGTAGTCTATTTGACTCCTCGGCCTCAGGCTTTTGTAGGTGCTGGAGCCAGAGGTCTGCACCCCTCGCTCATGTTGTGGACAGAGGGAACTCCCTCCCTCCGTCCAACCATCTAGACACCACATGAACATGGCATTAAACCGCTAAAATAAGAGGTTTATATAATTCCAGCTGTTACACCCGAGTCTGGCTGTCAATCACTGCTAAGCTCCTGAGGTAGCAGCACAGACTACACCCCATCTATGCCAAGTTAAAAGGTTCTCCAGCACCTAAACATTGATCCCGGATCCTTAGAAAATCCCAATTGGGGTCTGACTTCCAGCACCTCAGCTGGTCAGAATGGCTGATAAATAAAACCGCCCTTCGGAACCTCCTAGAATTGCGTTTGGGTTAATACCGCTCTGGACCACACACCTGCGAGATTAGCCGCCTTAACAGTGTAGTTGCGCTGTCTTTCATCGAACTCTGCCGGCACGGAGATGACTGCTTTCGAGACCGGAAGACCAAGATACTCCTCCGCCATCTTCTTTAGCGTTAGAAGCAGCTGAGAGCCAATGTACTCCGGGGTCACAGTAAAGGTCTCGTTGGTTTTGATCGAATACACAGCTTCCCCATTTTTGTAGAGAACCTAAAATAGAAGAGATCAGATTCAGCCCGGTGCACGTATTTCTGAATAGACATTTGGACCTGACAACCATAGATTTGGAGTCTGCAGACAAGGCTGTCAAATGTTTTGGATCCCAACTAGCAGCTTTGGGTCACAATACGATATAACACATAATATATTATTATTTTACAATTATAACATAACGCAGATGTACAATTCTCCTATAATGTAGTTACGTGTTCTTCCCCAGCACCTCTCTCACCTTGAACGGATACCTGTCACTTTCTCTTTGCAGCTCCTCATGGGTAAACGTTTTTCCAATAAATCTTTTGGCGTCATAGATGGTGTTCTGTGGATTGGAGTCGGCGAGCTCCAGGCCTTCGTACCCGGCGTACACGTCGTCTTCAGTGAAGGACACGATGCTCGGTATACTCTGATGTCCGCTGCTATCTGCGATGACTTTTACTTTTCCTGTGCCAGGATGAAAGACGCCAACCGAGCAGTACGTCGTTCCAAGATCTATGCCAATCACCTTTGGAGTAGGCATAGGGAGATACTGCTGCGCCAGGTAGCCCGCCAGGAGCAGAGTCAGAATAGCAGAACCTGGAATAACACAAGAAATGGACATGATCATATGTCTGGCTGGATAAGAGGAGCCTTCACCATGTAGTGTATACAGGGACATAAACAAACAAGGGTGAAACCCACAGAACGTATAAGGGCATGTGGGCAATTACCACAAATGACGCCCAGCCTCCCTCTTCTAGTAAATTGTTAGGGGGGCTGTCCACGACTATTTTTTTTTCACTATGGCCATAAGAATTAACAGGCAGGTAGCTGCTGCTCCTGCGCGTGATTCAGCTGCTCTACTTCTTCAACAGAGCAGTTCTTTTTCTTCCAGGCTGCTCTGACAATGGGGCGCAACTACCGACACCATGCTGACCGGCAGCCAACTCCCCGCAGTTAGGCAGCAGGGTGCCGGCCATCCACCGAGGACGACGTCGGCCGTCCACCGAGGACGACATTGGCAGTCACACCCCGTTAGAGCAGAGCGGATCAGAAGCCGCTGCCCTGTTGATCTCATGTGAGCAGAAGTCAATGGCAGAGTTGAGTGAACATGTTCAGAATCGGTCGCCGAATCTGAATCTACCATATTCATGCCCTATGTATGTTTGATGATGAGCTCTGAACATATTCATTCATTTCTACTCCTATGATGTTCGGTGAATATTGTAAAAATATTCGTTGCTGATCGTAATCTGAACTGAATTTTGAAAAATTTGCTCAACTCTAATCAATGATTCACCAGGAGAGGTCGGTGCTGGCAGACACCAGAGCCGGGGACAAATAGTCAGATAGGTAGCAGCTACATTTCAGTAAAGGTACCGTTACACTAAACGACTTACCAACGATCACGACCAGCGATACCACCTGGCCGTGATCGTTGGTAAGTCGTTGTGTGGTCCCTGGGGAGCGACCAGTTCTTAGGCCTGAAGTAAAAAAAAACCAAATAGTACTGGATAACCCCTTTATCAATCGCCCCGCAGCAAAGGAAAAAATGTCCTCGTACTTATGCAGCAAGACAAAGAACATCAGAGAACACCCTCTGGACGCAGCTCGGACACCACATCCTAATGGCCTCCACATGAAGCCAGACTCCATGTTTCATTACTGAGGTCTGATGTTCCGTTTGGTTCCTGTGTACTCGCTCACATTCCTGCCGTGCTTTTATCATTATTTGTTTATGTGCGTTTCTCATATATAGAATATTGTGGTGTTTTTATCTAATCAGGACACTGTATCATGTGACTGATCATATGTATTTCGATTGGTCGATGGCTATTAAAATTACTCTGTAATGGATGTTGTAAACGCACCGCTGCGTCTACACTCAGGATGGAGCCTCTTTTTTAATCCAATACATTTTTGCAGGTTTGGACGCTCGATCGTCTCCTCCTTTTATTCATCTGTTCAAGAGATTCCTGGCAGTTCAGTGCTTCCAAGACCACCTAAAGCCGGGTGAGAGTTTTTTTCTTTACTTCTATTTCTCAGCGGTACAGCCAATCAGATTCCAGCTGCCCTCTCTCAGCAGTACACCCAATCAGATTCCAGCTGCCATCTCTCAAAAGTACAGCCAATCAGATTGCAGCTGCCCTCTCTCAGCAGTACAGCCAATCAGATTCCAGCTGCCCCCTCTCAGCAGTACAGCCAATCAGATTCCAGCTGCCCTCTCTCAGCAGTACAGCCAATCAGATTCCAGCTGCCCTCTCTCAGCAGTACAGCCAATCAGATTCCAGCTGCCCTCTCTCAGCAGTACAGCCAATCAGATTCCAGCTGCCCTCTCTCAGCAGTACAGCCAATCAGATTCCAGCTGCCCTCTCTCAGCAGTACAGCCAATCAGATTCCAGCTGCCCTCTCTCAGCAGTACAGCCAATCAGATTCCAGCTGCCCTCTCTCAGCAGTACAGCCAATCAGATTCCAGCTGCCCTCTCTCAGCAGTACAGCCAATCAGATTCCAGCTGCCACCTCTCAGCGCTACAGCCAATCAGATTCCAGCTGCCATCTCTCAGCGCTACAGCCAATCAGATTCCAGCTGCCATCTCTCAGAGGTGCAGCCAATCAGATTCCAGCTGCCATCTCTCAGAGGTGCAGCCAGATTCCAGCTGCCATCTCTCAGAGGTGCAGCCAATCAGATTCCAGCTGCCATCTCTCAGAGGTGCAGCCAATCAGATTCCAGCTGCCATCTCTCAGAGGTGCAGCCAATCAGATTCCAGCTGCCCTCTCTCAGCGCTACAGCCAATCAGATTCCAGCTGCCACCTCTCAGCGCTACAGCCAATCAGATTCCAGCTGCCACCTCTCAGCGCTACAGCCAATCAGATTCCAGCTGCCACCTCTCAGCGCTACAGCCAATCAGATTCCAGCTGCCACCTCTCAGCGCTACAGCCAATCAGATTCCAGCTGCCACCTCTCAGCGCTACAGCCAATCAGATTCCAGCTGCCATCTCTCAGCGGTACAGCCAATCAGATTCCAGCTGCCCTCTCTCAGCGGTACAGCCAATCAGATTCCAGCTGCCCTCTCTCAGCGGTACAGCCAATCAGATTCCAGCTGCCCTCTCTCAGCGGTACAGCCAATCAGATTCCAGCTGCCCTCTCTCAGCGGTACAGCCAATCAGATTCCAGCTGCCCTCTCTCAGCAGTACAGCCAATCAGATTCCAGCTGCCCTCTCTCAGCAGTACAGCCAATCAGATTCCAGCTGCCATCTCTCAGAGGTACAGCCAATCAGATTCCAGCTGCCACCTCTCAGCAGTACAGCCAATCAGATTCCAGCTGCCATCTCTCAGCGGTACAGTCAATCAGATTCCAGCTGCCATCTCTCAGCGGTACAGTCAATCAGATTCCAGCTGCCCTCTCTCAGCAGTACAGCCAATCAGATTCCAGCTGCCCTCTCTCAGCGGTACAGCCAATCAGATTCCAGCTGCCCTCTCTCAGCAGTACAGCCAATCAGATTCCAGCTGCCATCTCTCAGAGGTACAGCCAATCAGATTCCAGCTGCCACCTCTCAGCAGTACAGCCAATCAGATTCCAGCTGCCATCTCTCAGCGGTACAGTCAATCAGATTCCAGCTGCCATCTCTCAGCGGTACAGTCAATCAGATTCCAGCTGCCATCTCTCAGCAGTACAGCCAATCAGATTCCAGCTGCCACCTCTCAGCGCTACAGCCAATCAGATTCCAGCTGCAACCTCTCAGCAGCACAGCCAATCAGATTCCAGCTGCCATCTCTCAGAGGTACAGCCAATCAGATTCCAGCTGCCATCTCTCAGCGGTACAGCCAATCAGATTCCAGCTGCCATCTCTCAGCGGTACAGCCAATCAGATTCCAGCTGCCACCTCTCAGCGCTACAGCCAATCAGATTCCAGCTGCAACCTCTCAGCAGCACAGCCAATCAGATTCCAGCTGCCATTTCTCAGCGGTACAGCCAATCAGATGCCAGGACTCACCTTTCATAACTAACATCCAATTAGATTCCAGCTCTCATCTTTCACAGACCCTTTGTGAAATGAAAGCTGATAGTTCATTGGATGCTGAGGACAACCACTCTTCAATAGGTTTCGATAACCTCCCCCCGTGGTAAGTTCCTCCATTCTGTTTTATATGTACAGCTGAGACCCTTGGTTGAACGTGTCCCCGCAGTGTCATCCTCCACATAACTCACCCAGTATCGTCATCTCCCCGGACATGGTCCCGGTGTACGCAGATCTCTATCGTCTCTCACTTCCTACAAGAGAAGCAGCTTCCTGCGCTGCTGCTCAGTGATGACTGTACCTTATCACATACACAGCCGCCAGCCGCGCTGCATGCTGGGGCCTCTCCAGTACTGTGCGCCGTCTTCACGGACCGGCATTGTTGTGCGCATGCGTAGCGTAGAGTGTGACCACTGACAGAGCGAGGCACGTAGAAGTGGGCGGGGTTACAAGGCCTCTATATTCTTACGTCAGTGATGCGAGCTCACAGTGAGGCTCAGCGTCCTGTCGCCTTGGAAACTCAGTACTAGAGGGAGACTGTGTGAAAATATGCAGGTATTTACTGTCCGCACTTAGTTTTTCCGGCAGCCATTTTGTTGTAGTCCTAATATCTGCGCTGCAGAGGTAATACAGGTGTGATCACCTGAAAATGCGCTAAACACTGGGAAAATACGTACATGTAAGACATCCTGCTTTCCCGCAGGAGAAAGGAAAATGACCATGAAGAGAAGCCATTTTCCTTATGAAATATCTTTTCACACTATATACACTTTGCTTGGACTTCATAGATTTTAAAGGGAGCGTGTGATGGGAAATAACCTGCTGTTTACTTCAGGTTTTTGTGTGACATGTATTTTAAAAAAATGACATTTGTTTCATACGATGATCTTTCTAAAGAAAGATCATCTTGCAATTCTCACTCTATCCACTGGGGCTTTTTTTAGGTTTCTAGGTCCCGTCCTTTCAAGAAGGGTTTTCAGCAGGCTCATTATCATCAGATCATCATTGTCTTCCTGTGATCATCGCGACCAGCTGACAATGATGGGAGTTATCAGAGTGATACGTACCGGCGCCTGGGAAAAGCAGTACAGTTCTCGCTGCTCTCAGGCCCCGGCTGCTGAAGGCAGCTCTCATCATTGTCACCTGGGCTTCCTGTGATCATCGTGACCAGCTGACAATGATGGGAGTTATCAGAGTGATACGTACCGGCGCCTGGGAAAAGCAGTACAGTTCTCGCTGTTCTTAGGCCCCGGCTGCTGAAGGCAGCTCTCATCATTGTCGCCTGGCCTTCCTGTGATCATCGTGACCAGCTGACAATGATGGGAGTTATCAGAGTGATACGTACCGGCGCCTGGGAAAAGCAGTACAGTTGTCGCTGTTCTTAGGCCCCGGCTGCTGAAGGCAGCTCTCATCATTGTCGCCTGGGCTTCCTGTGATCATCGTGACCAGCTGACAATGATGGGAGTTATCAGAGTGATACGTACCGGCGCCTGGGAAAAGCAGTACAGTTCTCGCTGTTCTTAGGCCCCGGCTGCTGAAGGCAGCTCTCATCATTGTCGCCTGGGCTTCCTGTGATCATCGCGACCAGCTGACAATGATGGGAGTTATCAGAGTGATACGTACCGGCGCCTGGGAAAAGCAGTACAGTTCTCGCTGTTCTTAGGCCCCGGCTGCTGAAGGCAGCTCTCATCATTGTCGCCTGGGCTTCCTGTGATCATCGCGACCAGCTGACAATGATGGGAGTTATCAGAGTGATACGTACCGGCGCCTGGGAAAAGCAGTACAGTTCTCGCTGTTCTTAGGCCCCGGCTGCTGAAGGCAGCTCTCATCATTGTCGCCTGGGCTTCCTGTGATCATCGCGACCAGCTGACAATGATGGGAGTTATCAGAGTGATACGTACCGGCGCCTGGGAAAAGCAGTACAGTTCTCGCTGTTCTTAGGCCCCGGCTGCTGAAGGCAGCTCTCATCATTGTCACCTGGGCTTCCTGTGATCATCGCGACCAGCTGACATGATGGGAGTTATCAGAGTGATACGTACCGGCACCTGGGAAAAGCAGTACAGTTCTCGCTGCTCTCAGGCCCCGGCTGCTGAAGGCAGCTCTCATCATTGTCGCCTGGGCTTCCTGTGATCATCGCGACCAGCTGACAATGATGGGAGTTATCAGAGTGATACGTACCGGCGCCTGGGAAAAGCAGTACAGTTCTCGCTGTTCTTAGGCCCCGGCTGCTGAAGGCAGCTCTCATCATTGTCACCTGGGCTTCCTGTGATCATCGTGACCAGCCGACAATGATGGGAGTTGTATTCAGCACCCGCTGTGTACATCGTGTGTAACATGGCATGGACTCCTGCATAATTTTGATAACCAGCAAAGAGAAAGCCCAATGCTAGGGTCTGATGTTACTAATCTGGGAAATGTGACAATACCTCATAAGGTTCCCAAACTATTAATAGCAGCTCACAGCTGTTAGCTTAGCCTTTACTGGTGAATTTACGGGGGTCCCCAGTAAAAAGAAATGATGTAGGGTCCTCCAATAAAATCTAACCAGCAAAGGGTAAACAGACAGCTGTGGGTTGATATTAATAGCCAGGGAAGGGGCCACAGATATTAGCCCCCACCCACGCTACGAACATCAGCCCTCAGTCACCCCAGAAATGGCACATCAAGAAGATGTGCCAAATCTTGCACTTAGCCTCGCTCTTCCCACCTGCCCTGGTATGGTGGCGAGTGGCTTAATAGGGTTGTGGTTAATGTCCATTTTGTATTTTCAGCTGACATCAAGCCCAGGAGTTAGTAATGGAAAGGTGTCTATATGATGACCCCATTACTAACCCTATAGTCATATTGTAAGAAAGACACAGCAAGAATAAAGTCCTCCATGACCTACAGTGATGTTATGAAGGTTGCCCAGTTCATCGGGCCACTCATACTGGCATGGGAACAGCCTCAGTGACTGGTGGTAACCTCAGTGACATTACCGCTCATCATTGAAGCTGAGCTCTCAGCAACTCCGTGTCTCTTGGATGTCAGGGTGAACGGTCGCATCATGCCACCATTCATCAAGACATCCAGATGTAGCAGAGATGGATTACGGTGTGGGACAAATGGATTATCTTCTCATCAGACAAGTGAAGAACATGCTGTTTGATTATTTTTTTAGATTACCGCCGGTCACTGACGCTGTTCCAATGCTCAGTTCAGTGTGAGTGCCTCGATGAACTGGGTTAACATTCATGACGTCACCAATAGCACAGTGAGAAATTTCTCACCTTGCTAACAGGGATTTCCTTGAGGTCACCGCAGTTCATCGGCCCCCTTTCACAGTGAGCTGCTCGTGGGAACCTCTATGGGGTTAGCAAGTTACCCCACTTGCCATCACACAAGTGGGAAGAGTGAGGCTAGGTGCCAAACTTGGCACATCTTATTCATGCACCATTTCTGAGGCAGCTGAGGGCTGATGTTGGTAGCCTAGAAGGGGGGGACAATATCCCTGGCCCCTTCCCAGGCTATTAATATCAACCCACAGCTGTCTGATTAGCATTTGCCATTTTTTTATTCTTTATTTTACACATGATCCACACAGCAGGTGCTGAATACTCCCATCATTGTCACCTGGTCACGCTGAGGTCAGAGAGTCCAGGCAACAATGATGAGATCTGTCTTCAGCACCTGGCGCCTGGGAACAGCGAGAACTGTACTGCTTTTTCCTGGTGCCGGTATGTGTCACACGGACACACGAATGGCACATGGATGGGCACACATGGACACAGACACCGGATATACGGATGTCACCCAGATGTTACTTACAGATGTCACAAGGTCACGCACTACATGACTGCTGGGAAGCCACAGCACTGCGATTGGAGGAACGATGCCCATAAGTATACCAAACGTTTATTTTATGGTGACAGTGGAGTGGTTTATAAGGGGTTATATAGTAGTGGACACCCTATTTCCTGTGTCTTCCTGCAGCCCAGTATATGTCCTCAGTGCTTACCAGCTCCCCAGCCCTTGCATGTGAATGTGATATTGCGCACTCTCAGGGAGAGACCTGTCAATGTAAGGGAGTGTGGCGGGAAGCAACTGCTGGGGACCGGCCTTTGACTAGTCAGCATAAAACACATTGGTCCCAATTCATGAGGCCCGGCATTGTTCACACCAGTCTTGATGAGAAGTCTGATGCTCCCGAATCATTAAGAAGCGCTCATGTCTTAATGAATCCGGTCCACCTGATGAATGGTGTGCTCCTCCGTGTATACCTCGCCACTAATCTTATTCCAGTCATGGATTGGAGTAAGTTTTGTAGTGTTTGGAACGCCACCAGTTTTCATGAATTTAACAAGCCGAGCGGGTGGTCTGTACCGCCCACATTGTCGGAGGTTGGCGAAAATGGTGTTAAAAATGCAATAGTTGCGAAATTGTGCACCAAAATTTTACGACTTTTCAAAGCTTTTTACATCACAATTTTGCCGTAAAAAGTTTGATGAATCAGGGCCAATATCCCCCACCGGCCTTTCTACGTATTTTTTCCGTAATGCCGCAGAATTTCAGAGTAATGCATACATGGCATGCCGGTGTCAGATTCTTCTCCCTGTGGTTTGCTGCAGGTGACACAGGTCTGGCAGTGGTGTCTGACCATCTAGTTTATCAGTGGAGTCTCGCTGATGTCACAAGCAGAGGCAGGGGAGCTAATGAGCACTGGGGAGGTATACTGGGCAAGAGTAAGCGCAGGACGCAGGAACAACATGCAAAACCTTCTCTGTGCTGAGACTCCCTGGCTTCTGACCTGGGCGCCATCTTTCAGAGCACCAAGGCGTACTTTCCGGGGCTGAGCTTCTCAGAATGTGCCCGGGACCTCACCTTATCAGATTTATGTTTGGATGTGACGGTCAGTCTTTTTGATACTCGCCCTATCAGAGACACCTTTTTTAGTCCATCAGTTGAACCTGCTGACATTATTTCTCACTCAATGGCAGGATTGCTACCTAATTACTGATAGTTTGCAGCTTTTTCCACCCCTCTTTCTTCATTTTTCCCTGTGTCATTTCTCATTATGACACATAACTTAATTTATGGACACCTATGGTGATTTATTTGCCTGTTTGGATTAGATGGGTTGTTACCAACATCTGGGGAGAATTTCCTTGCACCTTTAGAAATATTTTTACTTAGAAAATTGATGACGTGTTCAATGCTTATGAATGATGAAATTACATTTGATGATATACATACTTATTAAAGTTTATTTTTTGCAGCTGCGCTTTCTTTGTGCAGCAGCAGATGGCAGTAAGCACAAGTAAAAAACCTTTTTTTGCGTGTGGTTGTTGTCGCCTCAGTGGCAGCCTGCAGGATCCTGTACATCTAGGTCAGTGATGGTAAAGATGATAATTATCTTGCATGTCCTAAAATATACAGATCTTCACGGCTATCAGGAAGTATTTACATATTCTCTTCTGCCTCATTAATGAATTTTGCTTGATTTTATCTGCGGGTTTATTTTCAGCGTTTCCGCATTTATATCTCGCGTCCTGTTCGCACATCTTTGTATCCCAGTCACATGCAGATCTCTACTATTTTAAAAGGGAATCTGTCACCTGGCTTTTGCTATATAATTTGAATGCAGATTGATGTAGGGGCAGAGACCCCGATTCCAGCAATTTGCCACTTCAGCGTTCGGAAGTGAAATGTTCATTTTTCAAGCAACTTCAAAGTACAAAATAAGACGCTGGCAAGAACTTTGGTGAAGCCACCTCCGAGGAACGACCACCAGCGTTCTCCTGAAGCAGCTTCGTCTGGGAGAAACCGGCAACTTTGCTGCCATCTAAAAGAAGCCATGTGTACATACCTAAGGCGATGTTCACACAGAATGTTTTTGCTGAAGTTTCGAAGTAGAAACTGAGAAGAAACTATAAGATTTTGAGGAACTTTGAGATTTGGAGGAGGAAAGAGTTTCCGCTGACTTTCAGCTCCAAAAAACTCCTTGAAAAACCGTAGCCTCAGATTGTGTTTATACTGCGATTTTTTCCTGCTTAGTTTTTTATATAGACACTAAACAGAAACTTCCATGTTTTTGAAGAAGACTTTGGAGAGTTTCAGCTCAGTTTCTGCTCCAAGAACTTAACGCAAAAACTGATGGTTTTTGGAGAGTTTCTAATTCGTCAAAGCTCGGTGTGAACACAGTCTTACAAAATAGAATCTGTGCTGATATATGATCTGCAGAAGACAGCAGCACACTGGATATACACCAAGCTCACATCCAGCCTATATTACAGAGAGAGACGCTCCCATGAGAGAAAAATGTGAAGCTTTGATCAGGCTGCAAACTGCAGGGGGTGTGAAAAAGAATGAAGTTATGAAGACTGCAGACTGAAACTTGCAATTTTATTAACTTAAGACAACCAGGAAAATGTTGTTTTTTTTCCATGTCAAAGGTGTCACCAGTTCTTTTTTGGGAACCCATCTATACAATTATGTAGGCAGCATGGTAGAACAGAACAGGAGGAGCTGGCAGGTTGATATATAGGTTTGTGGGAAAAGATTCAGTATTATTTTTAATTTTCTCACTTCAGTCCCTGCTGATTTGGGACTTTTCGGTCAAGTGGGTGGTCCTAGTCAGTGACTGACAGCTTCCTTTGTATGGGTGTGCACAGAGATCAGTGATGCCTGGTGACAAGTTCTCGTTAAATTCTTACCGTTACATAATGAAGATCTCTTCTTTTCAAGGGAACCTGAGATCTGGATTTACCCCTAGAAGATATTATCAGCCTCCTAGTACACTCTTTAATGATGCTTGAATTAGCCCAAACGCTTAATGTAAGTGTTTAAAAAAGTCATTTTAATTGTTCTTGCTAGTGGTCACTGGACTAGACCAGGATTGCTGTCATCAGTGCTGCTGCCCAGATAGAGGAGGGGACGCGTCCACACCAATGTATATCACTTCCCTGAGTGTGCGAGGAGCAGGGAGGAAGAAAAAGGTATGGCTTATCCTACATGCTCTCCCGACACACGCCAGGACATCAGTCATACTGCTGTGGGCGTGCTGCCCCGGGCAGTGGCATTAATTGACGGCAGTCAGTGGCTACCTACCATTCAATATATGAAGCTGTCACCCTCGGGTCGGGAGAGCCATGGTATTGCGGTCCTATCTCAGTCCGATTTGCACGGATACCCTTAGTATTGTGACCCGGTGTTGGTAAATATGGGTTCCCTTTAAGCAGTGAATAGGTGTCAGGAGTGTGTCACGTCCTGGTGCGACTCCTGGAGGATCTGGGATCAAGAAGCTCACAACATTTAGTAGATCGCAGGCCCTGTTTTGTCATTTACCTTGAATTGAAGTGGATTTACTTTCATTCGGTGCTGAAAGGGTTAAGGGCCCTTTCTCTTCTGGCTGTGAACTTGGAGCTTGAGTTCTCAGCTGCAGCACTTTGTGACCACCCCCTTCCACTATAGAAACCCACTTCTAGGTTCATTCCTTGCTGCTTACAGATCTTCTATACTGACCTCTTTGGAGGTGGTCGTTCCTGTTGCAGCAGTGAAGTTTCCTGTTGGAGATGCTATTTTTGTTGTGTCTTTTCCCACTGTTTGTCGTATCTACCTCTTGTCTTATTGTGGCAGTGGGACTAGTGTCTCGCTGGCCTGAGTACCAGACAGGATAAGTTCAGAGCCAGCAGGGGCTTAGGTACGTGATCACGCATGGGGGGAAGGACCCATCTAGGGACGATAGGGAGGGCAGTGATCAGACTCAGGTTTATGTTGGGAGGTGACCCCTCCCTATCACCAGGGTCTCCCTGTACGTCTTCCCTGGTGTTCACCTCATGTTGTACCGCACACTGGGTGTCCTCTCGCCCATTGCGTGACAATAGGTACAATATTCACACTTGGGAGGCTGGAAACCAGAAAACAAAGAAAAAGCAAATGCACTCAAATAGCGAAACAAAATCCTGCAGCGCGGCTGACTAATAGAATGGCTTCATCTCAATTCTGCTGCGGCTGAGTAACAGATTTCTTTAACAATCATGGGCTCACAACAGGTACCAGAAACGCCCTTTATTTCCAAATCTTTTCTACATGATTTATACAAAATTCACTTCATATAAGAAAAACACATAATGTAAGAAATTGTAAAAAGAGTTAAAGTAAAAAAGAAAAATAGTTCATAGAACTAATCACATCTACACAAAACCTATTATCAGTGGCAAAACGTGAAGCTAGTGGGCCCCAATGCAAAATCTCCCAACAGGGCCCCCAACTATTCTGGGTCTTAATTTAATAATTGTCGTCATCCTATATGGGCCAAAGGGACTTTTTTTGCCCAACTAGGCTCCGGGGCCCTGATGCGACTGCAATCCCCGCACTCAGTTACGCCATTGCCGATTATAACTGGAGTCGTTGGATACATGAAATATAGGGTGAGATTACACCTACGTAAGGCCGATATAATGCCCTAGGTCATCGATGGGTGTCTGTCGTCACAGATCAGGGGCTGTATCATCATACAAAACCCCTTCAATATACGAGCTGCGGGCCCGGCTCCCAAGATGGACAATGTATTACACTGAGGCTCGAGTCGGATAGAACAAGATTTGCTGCTTCCTCTATGACTTTCATATACCCGTGTCTGTCCAGTGCTTGCTCTGGGAATTTGCTTTTCGGGAGGTGTCAGTTTCGCACCAAGCACTTTACAGTAATCTAATATAGGAAAAAACTCTACTAAAGCTCAACTGATCTGTTAGCGGTGAATCTGTCAACTGCTCTCCATAGAAATCAGCAGAATTGTGATTGCAGCTCTGCAGTATATCATAAATTATGGGCACGAGCTCAGTGGCATGGGGCCGGCGGGTGAGGGCCTAGGGTCTCTACCCCTTAAGATAACTTCTCACCATGGTGTGGGTTTTTTTTCTGCTCTGTATTTATGTGCACAAATAAAAATAAAAAGTTCCAGGAAAGTAGACCACTGTGCTTTACACTGCAGAAACTGGCCTGCGGTGCGCTTTTGAAATTCGCACCATGTCAATTTATTTTGTGGTTTATATGCCTTGTGGTTGCAAATTTTTCACAATGAGGTGTGGAGAATTCACATCTGTTTTTTGTAAAATAGCTATACCCTATTGGGCCCTTGTGCAGCCCCATATAACATGTCCGCCCCTGCACGCTATCTGTATTGTAGGGACTGCGATGTTACAGTATGGAATAGGAATATAACAGAGGATGCATAGAACACAATATAGGTATATACATCACAGTAAAGGCACACATATTTACAGCAGAATTTACATCCGTAATGTGTAGGTGTCAGAGCCAGGACGAAGGGTAATGAGTGAAGTTAATCTCCTAAGGTGTCATTGAGAAAAGGAAGGGGGCAAATCATGAGTTAAAAAAGAAATAGTACTTTGACTTTAGCCCGTTCCTGACATAAAAGGTATTATTATATCTTATATCGGGTGTGGGTGTATGGAGCAGGCCCAGGAGCCGACCCCGCTCGAAATATGGCAGGTGCCACCTGTGTTGTACAGCCAGCAACTGCCTCTATCGGCATCTATCTGCACTAGCTTGCCACTATCAGTCTCTGGCAGAGGCAGTGTAAAGGGTTGTCCGGCCTTGATGTACAAGTCCGCAGTCACTGTATGTAACTACAGACTTGTAAATCCTCGCATCGTGCACACTACGCGCTATGAGGATCTTCTGGTGCTGGCGATTGTATCTGATTTGATACTTTTGGCCACATTCTAACTAGTCGTGTCTGGCCTTGTTCAGTACGCTTGCGTTGAAGGAGACGGCGCACATCTAGTTGGCATGTGACCGCATGTATACAAATCATACACTGGCGGTCAGGCTCCAAAAAACCTCACAGCACGCAGTAAGAGTGACTACAGACTAAGGACTAAGCACCCTAAGGCCAGACAACTCCTTAATGTTGCGTGATCCTGGTGGCGTGCCTGTTCAAGGAAAACGGAAAAAAAATTAAAATACCAATATTGCCATTTTCGATCACCCCACCATATTCCTAAAAAATCCACTAAAAAGTGATTGAAAGCTTCTATGTAACCAAAAATTGTGACAATAGTAAATGCAGGTCGCCACACAAAATATGAGCCCCTAACAAAAAAAATAGAAATGGGTTCTGAAATGTTGTCACCACTTAAATAAAAGAAGAAGTGTACTTGTTTGGCTTCTCCATAATTGTGCCAAGCCAGAGAATCACGTCACCAGGTCATTTTTCCACAAAACCTAAAAAACAATGGATTAGTTGCATTTCCCCTCTGCTGGTTTCCAGTACATTATATGGTAAAATAACTAAGGTCATTCAAGGTCCTGCTAAAAACAAGTCCCCATATCGGTAAGGTGGATTGGGAATAGGTATGGTGGTTACTAGTGGGAGGCGAGAAGAAAGTAAAATAAGTTGTCTATCAGAGAGTTTCCATGCCAGGAACCAGGGGTGGTGGGGAACATCCTGACACTCAGCACTAAAATAGGGGCTAAGGTCACAACAAGGTTGAGGTCGTCACTGTTTTCCTACCAGAAGCACCAAGATATAATGTATTTATTAATACCCAACATATGCCATTATGTACAATGCCAAAAGAATCTATATATCTAATTGTCTAAGGGGTACTTCCGTCTGTCTGTCTGTCTCGGATATTCATTGGTCGCGGCCTCTGTCTGTCACGGAAATCCAACTCGCTGATTGGTCTCGGCAAAACAGCCACGACCAATCAGCGACGGCCACAGTCCGGCACCAAAATGGCCGCTCCTTCCTCCCCGCAGTCAGTGCCCACTCCATTATCCCCTCCAGTCAGCGCTCACACAGGGTTAATGGCAGCATCTAATCTAATGTTAAAAATAATTTAAAAAAAAAATCATTATATACTCACCTTCCGCCGCCTTTCCCGCTCCTCGCGACGCTCCGGTGACCGCTCCATGCAAGAGACAGGTTCCGGTGGCAAAGATGGTATGCGAGAAGGACCTGCCGTGACGTCACGGTCATGTGACCGCGACGTCATCGCAGGTCCTGCGCCCATACCAACCCTGGGACCGGAAGCTGCCGTGTGCACCGCACACAGGGCCAGGACTTCAACGGAGGGTGAGTATATGTTTATTTTTTATTTTAAGTCTGTATACTACGTGGCTCTGTGCTGTATACTCTGTCGCTGTGCAATATACTACGTGGCTGGGCAATATACTACGTGACTGGGCAATATACTATGTGGCTGGGCAATATACCACGTGGCTGGGCAATATACTACATGACTGGGCAATATACTACGTGGCTGGGCAATATACTATGTGGCTGGGCAATATACCACATGGCTGGGCAATATGCTACGTGGCTGGGCAATATACTACGTGACTGGGCAAAATACTATGTGACTGGGCAATATACTACGTGGCTGGGCAATATACTACATGGCTGAGCAGTATACTACGTGGCTGGGCAATATACTACGTGGCTGGGCAGTATACTACGTGGGCTGTGCTATATACTACGTGGCTGGGCAATATACTACGTGACTGGGCAATATACTATGTGACTGGGCAATATACTACGTGGCTGGGCAATATACTACGTGGCTGGGCAATATACTACGTGGCTGGGCAGTATACTACGTGGCTGGGCAATATACTACGTGGCTGGGCAATATACTACGTGGGCTGTGCTATATACTACGTGGCTGGGCAATATACTACGTGACTGGGCAATATACTACATGGACAAGCATATTCTAGAATACCCGATGCGTTAGAATCGGGCGACCATCTAGTGATTTTATAGCTGTAGCAGGGCTGACTTTGTCAGAAGTAGCAGGGCTGGAATTATCAGAAGTAGCAGGGCTGGAATTGTCCAAAGTAGCAGGGCTGCAATTGTCATTTGACATAACTCATGGAAACATCCTTGCGGGTTTTATACAGAGCTGCACATTGCAATGACAAACTAAACTCCGCTACAACTATATCTCAGCAGAAATATAGAGCCGTTGAGACAGAGAGTTCCCTGTAAATGATTTGGCTTGTCTAGTACCAGTAATGAGATCCTTGAAGATTTGGACTGGATCATGGCGGACGGTCTGCAGTATATGGTCATGGTCATAAGCGCTTCTTGTCGTAACATAGAAACTGCGCCGCCCAAACCCCGTGAGATCCTGTCGATCCGCCATGTCCAGCTCTGTCCACTGCTTTATACATCGCTAATAAATACTAAGAGAGAGAAAATCTGCCACGGGAACATCGCACTCAAGGATCTGACGAGCCGACCATGTGTAAACTGTGAAAACGGGCTCGTGCCTCAGTTCTGACAAATGTCCCAGTGACGGCTAGTTAGGGGGATTCGGTAATGGTGATTTTCTGTACAGATTCACACAGTTTTTCTGACTCGACGTCATCTTTGCTGTTTTCTGAATTCTCCAATGTAATGTAACATCCTGAATCTCTTGGACAGTCACTTAGTTCACGTTTGTTTGCAGCGGTGTCAGGGCTGAGCGTCTGTGTCACCGCGTCAGTGCCAGCTTCATGTTCACCTGTCACAACAGAAACAGAAAGTCTTCTCAGTGACACATCCTGAAATACGGCGGAAATGCACCGCTGCTGAGAGGAAATAGTATCTATCTATCTATCTATCTATCTATCTATCTATCTATCTATCTATCTATCTATCTATCTATCTATTTTTTTTCCTCTCTGATCCAGTTCTGATGCTCGTGCTCATTGAACGCACGTTTGAGGGACCATCATGGGCACTTTGAGGGTTCATTGACACACTGCGTATTTGGTGTGGATTCCTACACAAGTTTGCGTGCAGAAAATCCCCAGTGTAGTACATTACCAGTTGCATAGATAAGATTCCTGCAGATCTAATTTACACGTCGCAGAAAATTCCTGCACAGAACTTTGAGTTGTGGAATTTTGTGCCAAATTCATCATGGATTTCATTCCGTGGAAAGGGTGAAACCTGTGGCAATTCCTCAACACATGTAA
The DNA here is from genome assembly GCF_032444005.1 of Ranitomeya imitator. NCBI lineage: Eukaryota > Metazoa > Chordata > Amphibia > Anura > Dendrobatidae > Ranitomeya > Ranitomeya imitator. Next base: position 61,706,255 of record NC_091284.1, on the reverse strand, counting down.
TTGACACGCCCCACAGGCTGAGGTACTCGGTACCGGGTCACGGTGGCGACCCGGTCCATGGCCCTAGGCACCAACGTTAAAGGGGAAATGTCTTTAAAGGGAATAAAGTTTGTGTTCGTGACGCCACCTGTGGTATTCAGTCAGTGGGGACTGATGCTGCTTTAAGGGGTCCTCTGGGGTGATGTTATGGCAGCTAGATGGTGTAACTTCCCACAGGTGAAGTATATCCCCAGGGCTCCCGTGGTGTAGATGGAAGATGGTGAGGAGTGCAGTAAAGAATGAGGACACAGGTTTGCTGTCTCTTTACCTTGGTTTACTGAAGACTTCAGCATCTGCAGTCCAGAGCACCAGATAACAGGGCAGGCAGGGTCAGGCCAGCTTGAAGGCAAGTTAGGAGTCCCCTTACCCAGGTGGAAATCAATAGCCTTCCCTTGCGCTGTGGTGGTGTAGTCCCTTACGGCTTAAAGCTCCACATAAGGTCCTCACAGATGTTATCGCTCTCTCTGTCCCCCGGGAAGGATAGGACATAACCCGTATGACTGGTGGCTTGAGGCTGTTTATAGGGACTCTAGCACGCCCCGACCTCTGAGGGGTGCCACCGTGCCTCCTGGGTGTTAGGTCGGACAGGTAACTTGGAGTTCAGCTGTCCTGCCGGTCTCTGGTGTAAGCCATAGAGGTCCTTACACCCTCGGTGTTCCGGCTACCGGTCTCTGCATCTCAGAAGGAGGCAGCCTGCTCGGAGCTGGTCTCCCCCTGGTATCCTCTCCTGTGCTTTGCTCTCCTGCACGCTCTCTGCAATGTATTCGGCTTTCTCAATGTCTCTTTCCAGGAGTTGCCGCACTGGGGCTGCACAGCTCTGTAAAACCTTCTGCTGCCTCAGACTGATCCAGTCCGTCTCCTTACTGAACCTTCTTGGAACTGACTGACTTTCCCTGCAGACTACCAGTTGTATATATATGGGGAGTCACCTAGCAAGTAGGATCAAAAGCTCCCCCTGGTGGCCTGGAGTGTGAATGTGTTGCATGTTTGTGGTACCTGGTTGCAGTTATCCCTTCTTGCCTTCAAGCATAACATCATTTTCCCCGTGAGGAAAGCAATGCTACTGTGACGACCAGGACCCTGGGGTGCCACATAATAATTGTAGGTTTTACTGCGTACACACTGCAGGAAAATCTGCACCAACGTCAACTGTTGCTAATCACAAGACGCTGCGATGCAGCGAGGTCTGACACTTATCATGGCCAGCACTGAAGGGATTGTGCAGCTCCTCTCACTCCCATGTTGGGCTGTCCTGTTGATGTGGCGGCCACTTCCCAGGAACCTGTCCGGCAGGTATTGTGGACCTGCCCTACTAATGAAAATAGAATACCTGCATAATACTGTGTGCTGGAGACCTGCTCATGTATGCCAAGGGGCTGTGTACAACAGAACAGGTCAGCAACAGCGCCAGTCACCTTCTGCTGGGAATGAGGGATGCTGGCTAACCCCTATAACTTTCTCAGCAATCTGTTCTACAGTCCCTCCTCTTTGGTATTGGACTGTCTTATGTCTTTCCATAGACATCAATGAGACTTGGCAGCCCATAACACCTTCAATATTTCAGCAGTTGACCTCTTTGGATCACTTTTGGTAGGTACTGACCACTGTATACTAGGAATACCCTATAGGGCCCGATGTTTCAGAGATGCGATGACCTGGGCCTCCATCTAGCTCAGCTTTGTCAAAGTACGACAGATGCATATTTTTGCTGCTTCCAAAGAATCAACTTTAATGGGAACCTGACAGTAGATTCATCTTGTCTGAATCACGGGCATGTGAATCAGAGATCGGCTGTGTCATTACAGCCATGTGTATGTTTTATTTCAAAACTGTAGTCTTTTAGGATGAAAGGTGCTTTCATTTACTCATTTGTCTGCCCTATTCCACTGCTGGTATTGGTCTCATTTCAAGCCATACTGCTTTAGTTTAAGCCAGTTAGTGAAAGACCAGCTAGGGTTTATCTCTCTGCTGTCTATGTTCCTTTCCCTGCACCTATCTTCTGATTCTTTTTAGGAATTAGGTGGCATATTCTCTATCAGTATATACTTAATACTTTATTTTGTGGTTTGTTTTACTCACTCTGGAATCTTTTTATTTCAGCACACTTTCCCTTCTCTAGGTAATTTGCACTCTGCTCTGCCCTCTGGTTCTTTAGAAGGGAAGTGAAGCGCTTGACGGACTTTCAGGCAGCGCAAGTCCGAGTTGTCATCATCTAGTTTGTGTTTAGGTCTATCTCAGCTCACGCAGGAACCACTAAAGACTGTGGGTCAGGATCTCTAGGAACTGACAGGGTCAGTTGCAGTTTTAATGTGTTACCAATTTTTCCCGAGTGAGTTGCTACACTATCATAACAGAAACACTGCGACATTTCAGAGCAAACCTTGAAAAACCGACTGGGACTTTGCAGCCTTAGCAGTTCCCCAGCAGCTTCCCCTTTTCCTACTTCTCTAAGCTGACAATTCTCTATACACACGTAGGGAGGGACCTGTCAGTCTAAAAGAGTGGGGTGGAGGGAAGCCGTAAAGGACCTATCTCTTGCACTAGTCATCTGGGATCCATTAAGACTTGCTTTGTGCATGCCGGTCTTAAAGGGACACTGTCACCTGAATTTGGAGGGAACAATCTTCAGCCATAGGGGCGGGGTTTTCGTGGTTTGATTCACCCTTTCCTTACCCGCTGGCTGCATGCTAGCTGCAATATTGGATTGAAGTTCATTCTCTGTCCTCCGTAGTACATGCCTGCACAAGGTAATCTTGCCTTGCGCAGGCGTGTACTATGGAGGACAGAGAATGAACTTCAATCCAATATTGCAGCCAGCATGCAGCCAGCGGGTAAGGAAAGGGTGAATCAAAAACCCCAAAACCCCGCCTCCATGGCTGAAGATTGTTCCCTCCAAATTCAGGTGACAGTGTCCCTTTAAAGAACGAGCTCACTGGAGTACATGGCACCTAATTCATTTAGAGGCACCCGCCATATAATGAATTGGGTGCACCTGCTACCTGGTGTGTGCTGCTGCCAGAAATGTTACTACAGTCAGAGACAGGAGTACATTTCTAGACTAAGTTATGATACTAAAGTTAGGCTACTTTCACACCAGCGTCGGAATCTGCCCGTCGCAATGCGTCGGGCCGAGATTCCGACGCTAGCGTTTGATGCGCCGTACAACGGGTGCAGCGGATGCATTTCTCCGGGCGCATCCGCTACCCCATTGTGAGGTGCGGGGAGGTGGGGGCGGAGTTCCGGCCGTGCATGCGCAGTCGGAAAAAGCGGTCCGTCGGCAGCAAAAAACATTACATTTAACGTTTTTTGCTCCCGGCGGTCCGCCACAACACGGCGCAACCGTCACACGACGGTTGCTACGTGTGCCAATGCGTCGCAATACGTCGCTATGGTTAATCTATGGGGCAAAAACGCATCCTGCAAACAACTTTGCAGGATGCGTTTTTTGCCATAAACGACGCATTGCAAAAAACGCCAGTGTGAAAGTAGCCTTACTGGGACTGGCATGAAAACAGCAAATGTTGCACTTTGTTTGAGCAACTTCCCATTTGGACAATTTTTAATATGGGTCAACGAGGTAATATAGAATTTTTTTATTGAATCCCCATTATGTTTTTTTAATGAAATGAGTAGAAATTAAGATTTTTTCTCTTACCATCTTCAGCCTATATACCTTTTATTATACATTACAGAATGAATATCTTAAGAGTTAATTCATACACGTATTACTCTATAGTAAAAGACTCTTAAAATTGACATTTTTTTCGGCACCTATAATCCCATGAACCTTCCTAATGCTTCCAGCCTGTCCTTATATTAACTTTCCTGGGATTACCTGAAACTCCTATGAAGCTGTGACCTATAAAGTCTAATCCTGAGCGTATTTTCAAAGTCAAGAGCCGCTTTGGATCCTGCTGAGAAGAAGCACCTGAAGATAGTGGCACGTGTTCAAGTTTTTAGGATTTGTATTAATACATATTTGAGCGTATTTTATCTTTTTATCAGTCATCAGTCACCAAATATTGAAACCTTTGCAGTGTAAAGTAATCAGAAAACAGCCGGTTTTGCATATACTGAACATATCAGAAAAGTACTAGTGGAGTTGGGGCGTGCCATGTTGGCTATGGACCATAGATGTTTTGTACTTAGGTGGTAGCTAAGCTTGTCATTTACCAAGAGGACAGGAAGGATACCCCAGACATCTCCTGTTGGGCGAAACCATGATTAGACAAGATGTTGGCTCCTATGTACAAGAGTCTGAAAGGATGGATGTCACCTGACTACTATTGTCTATGGTCAACATTACATAGCAGCTGTTGTGGAACAGGTTGACTTCTCCTTTAAGCAGTGCCAGTTCTCAGTGTTTGCCCCTCATCGTTCACCAAAAAAAGCTTTCTATTATATTTATGACCCCCTCTTTCTTCTGGTCCCGTCGCTTTCTATTTCATTCCGAAACAGGTTGTGACTTGTCAAAGGGGGCAGGCTGTCTCGCTCAGTTCATCAGTTAAGCTAGCCCATTTCTCATGCACTGCTGATTTGGAGACTGAGGACGGGCTGGTTTATATATTGAAGTGATCCAGACAAACCAGCCCCCTTCATCACGTCACGGACACAGCCTTTGTAGTTGCCATAGATGAGTCCCGTACACCACTCTGTTGTCTGTGCACACACACGGTGAAACCCTCCACAAGGTTTGTAACAGTGCAAAAAGATCCAGGAACCAGGGCACCAGACGTCCTCCTTTAGGTAATTATTGATACAGCAAAATCACAACATTTTGGCCACGCTGAGCCTTTATCGAGCCATATAAAGAGAGCTATGACTTGATAAAGGCCCTGCGTGGCTGAAACGTTGTGATTTTTGTGTATCAATAAAATGATCTAATGAAGGACGTCTGGTGCCCTGATTCTTGGATCTCACAGACACAGCCTTTACTAGACCAATATGAAAATTTAGGTTTCAGGACCAGGAGAGGGGATCAAAAATACAGCAACACGATCTGAGAAGATTTGATAATTTAAGATTTTTTTTTTATGATTCCTAAACAATATACAGTACATTTTTCTGCCGAACTACTCCCTTTAACGAGAAAATAAAACTTCTATTTGTCGACCAAAAGAGACTCTATAATCATCCATATCCATCACTGGTGCTGATCTGTGACCAGAAATACAACATAGAATAACTCACAGTCACAATCTTGTAAATTCTCGATGGCAATCAGTAGCCTCATTCGCTCTTCAGGGTTTGTGATGTTGAGCTCACAGAGATGACTGTCCTTTAAGTCCTTTAGATCTTCCAGATTCTCATATCCATTCAGTAGTAGGCTTGACATATATTCCTGTGTGACAGAACAGAGAGGTTAACAAAAACAAGTATAAAATCATCCAAAAAGTTGCACATTTTTGTGCAAAGTGACTACTGGTGTTTACAAACTGATCCCTATGAGATTTCTAAATAGAGTGTTGGGCTTTAAAGGGGTTGTATAATTACAATCTGCCATATTCTGTATCCTTTACTCTGGAAAGTGGCATACCGTAATTATAGCAGAAATATACCGTACACATCGCTGGTGTAGATTTCTGCTTATGGTGCCCAGGATGAATAGAAGTGTGTCAAAGTCATTAAGAGCCACTGTCCTCATAATGAATGTGGCGCATGTTACACCAAACTTTTATTCAAGACTGGGGTAGGAAAAGCTAATTTTGAGGAATGGTACTGCATACTGTATTAACTACAGTCCATAAGGCCTCATTCAGATTTCAGTGAGTGACATACAGCGGGTGAAATCAGTATTGAACACGTCACCAATTTTCTAAGTAATTTCAAATGGTGTTATTGACATGAAATTCTCATCAGATGTCGGTAACAACCCATCCAGTCCACACAGAGAAATAATAATAAATAATAATAATAATAATAATCTTTATTTATATAACGCCAACATATTCCGCAGCGCTTTACAGTTTAACAGTTTCAAACACAACAGTCATAGGTAACAACGTTAACAATACAATAAATCAAAATAAGCCGCCCCTGCTCGTGAGAGCTTACAATCTGCAATGAGGTGGGAGAGATACAAAGCACAGGTGTGTATTTACAATGATGTATTTACAATGATGGTCCAGCCATCTTCAGGGGGTGGGGGATAGATGGAAGTAGTGAATGGGCTACACACACACAAACATAAAATGACTTTGATTAGTTAACATGGTAGGCCGCTCTGAACAAATGTGTTTTGAGCGAGCGCCTCAAACTATGCAAGTTGTGGATGGTCCTAATTTCTTGGGGTAGAGCATTCCAAAGGATTGGCGCAGCGCGGGAGAAGTCTTGGAGTCGGGAGTGAGAGGTACGGATTAGTGCAGAGGTTAGCCGAAAGTCATTTGCAGAGCACAGCGGTTGGCTAGGCTGATAGACCGAAATGAGGGAGGAGATGTATGGGGGTGCCACACTGTGGAGAGCTTTGTGGGTGAGAACAAGTACTTTGAATTGTATCCTGTAATGAATGGGCAGCCAGTGTAATAACTGGCGAAGAGCGGATGCATCTGAGTAACGATTAGCCAGATGGACAACCCTGGTTGTCGCATTAAAGATGGACTGGAGAGGGGAAAGTCGAGTGAGGGGGAGGCCAATTAATGGAGCGTTACAGTAGTCCAGGCGGGAGTGGATCAGGGCAACAGTGAGGGGTTTTGTTGTCTCCATTGTGAGAAAAGGGCGGATTCTAGAGATGTTCTTTAGGTGTAAGCGGCACGAGCGGGCAAGAGATTGTATGTGGCAGGTGAAGGAGAGAACAGAGTCAAGCATAACACCCAGACAGCGTGCCTGCTGCCGGGGTGTTATTATGGTGCCACCCACAGAGAGGGAAATGTCAGATTTAGGGAGGTTAGTAGAAGGCGGGAGCAGAAGAAGTTCAGTTTTGGAGAGGTTGAGTTTCAGATAGAGAGCAGACATGATGTTGGAGACTGCAGACAGACAGTCAGTGGCGTTCTGTAGTACAGCGGGGGTAAGGCCAGGGGATGACGTATATAGTTGTGTGTCGTCGACATAAAGATGGTACTGAAAGCCAAATCTGCTGATGGTCTGTCCAATTGGGGCTGTGTAGAGGGAGAAGAGAAGGGGGCCAAGGACTGAGCCCTGAGGTACCCCGACAGTGAGAGGAAGAGGAGATGAAGTGGAGCCAGAGAACAGAACACTGAAGGAGCGGTCAGAAAAGTAGGAGGAGAACCAGGAGAGAGCAGTGTCCTTAATGCCTAGTGAGGCTACGTTCACATTAGCGTCGCGTCGCCGTTGCGTCGGCGACGCACGGAAAAACGCGAGCAAACGCGCGCGTTTTGCGACGCGTGCGTCGTTTTTGACGAAAATCGGACGCACAGAAAATGCTACATGTAGCGTTTTCTTGCGTCCGACGCTAGCGTCGGAAACGACGCACGTGGCGAAAAACGCCACCAAAACAACGCACGCGTCCCCTATGTTAAACATAGGGGCGCGTCGCCGCTGCGTCGCCGACGCAACAGCGACGCACATTAGCGTAACGCTAATGTGAACGTAGCCTGACTGGAGCCTAGAGAGTAGGAGAGGGTAGTCATCAGTGTCGAAAGCTGCAGAAAGGTCGAGGGGAATGAGCAGAGAGTGGTCACCGTTACATTTTGCTGTCAGAAGGTCATTGGTCACCTTGATGAGTGCAGCTTCTGTTGAATGTAGGGGGCGGAAACCGGACTGTGAAGGGTCTAGGAGGGAATGAGTAGAGAGGTAACGGGTAAGGCGGGAGTAGATCAGGTGCTCCAAGAGTTTTGAGATGAAGGGGAGAGTGGAGACCGGTCTGTAGTTGTTTGTGCAGGATGGGTCGAGGGTAGGTTTTTTTTAGTAATGGAGTAATGATAGAGTGTTTGAAGGAGGAGGGGAAAATGCCAGAGGAGAGGGAGAGATTAAAGATTGTAGTTAAGTGAGTTGTGACAACTGGAGAGAGAGACTGGAGGAGGTGTGAGAGGGAATGGGGTCGGTGGTGCATGTAGTTGGATGAGAAGAGGAGAGGAGCTCGGAGACTTCTTCTTCTGTGATGGGATCGAATGTGGAGAGTGAGCCAGGGCTGTTTTACTCTGTGTTTGGAGGTTCTGAGGGTTAGGGGAGCTATTTGGTCAAGGGTGCTTCTGAGAATGTCATTGAAATGATGTACAGCCAGATAAGGACAGGAAAAAGAAGAGATTGGGGACAATGATGAGTGTAGGGATTCTGAAAGTGTATAAGGGTTAATGGCATGTAGATTTCTGAATGTGCAGTAGGTAGGAGTGTGCTGGGGTGGGCAAGGATTTGTGAGTGTGAAGGATACAATGTTGTGGTCAGAGAGGGGAAACGGTGAGTTATCTAGGTAGGAGATTGAACAGAGCCGCACAAAGACCAGGTCCAGGGTGTTACCGTCTTTGATTTCTTTCTCTGAAACACACAAACCACAGATGTCCATAAATTAAGTTATGTGTAATAGTAAGTCTAGACTCAGGAAAAAAGTATTGACATATGAAAAAAGAGAGGTAAAAAAAGCTATGGAATGTCATGACACCAGGTAAAATTTCTTAGTAATTAGAAAGCAGTCCTGCCACTTAGTGAAAAATAATATCAGCAGGTTCAACTGATGGCCTATAAGGAGGTGTCTCATTACCAAGGTGCCGCACAAGAAACATCTCATGATGGGTAAAACCAGTGAAATTTCTCAAGACCTTCTCAACCTTGTTGTTGTAAAAAATACTGATGGAATTGGTTACAGAAGAATTTCTAAACTACTGAAGGTTCCAGTGAGAACTGTTGGGGCCATAATCCCAAAGTGGAAAGATCATCATTTCACCATAAACTGGCCACAGGCTATAGATGTGGTCTTTCCTGATGAAATCTTTGGTACTTTGAAATGCGTAGAATAAACCACTATTTTGTTTGACAATCTGGGATACATGTCTCATCATTGATCAGAAAGCGTGGAAACCATCCACAAACATCTCCTTTCTTTCCAGAATTGCTTTACTAAAAGTGAACCTGGAAATTATAGGCCAGTAAGTCTAACCTCTATTGATTTTTCCAAAGCATTTGATACTGTGCCATACAAGAGGTTGGTACACAAAATGAGAATGCTTGGTCTGGGGGAAAATGTGTGTAAATGGGTAAGTGATAGAAAGCAGAGGGTGTTTATAAATGGTATATTCTCTAACTGGGTCGCTGTGACCAGTGGGGTACCACAGGGGTCGGTGATAGGACCTATTCTCTTCAACATATTTATTAATGATCTGGTAGAAGGTTTACACAGTAAAATATCGATATTTGCAGATGATACAAAACTATGTAAAGTAGTCAATACAAGAGAAGTTAGTATTCTGCTACAGATGGATCTGGATAAGTTGGAAACTTGGGCTGAAAGGTGGCAGATGAGGTTTAACAATAATAAATGTAAGGTTATACACATGGGAAGAAGGAATTAATATCACCATTACGCACTGAACGGGAAACCACTGGGTAAATCTGACATGGAGAAGGACTTGGGGATCCTAGTTAATGATAAACTTACCTGGAGCAGCCAGTGCCAGGCAGTGGCTGCCAAGGCAAACAGGATCATGGGGTGCATTAAAAGAGGTCTGGATACACATGATGAGAGCATTATACTGCCTCTGTACAAATCCCTGGTTAGACCACACATGGAGTACTCTGTACAGTTTTGGGTACCGGTGCTCAGGAAGGAAATAATGAAACTAGAGTGAGTACAAAGGAGGGCAACAACATTAATAAAGGGGATGGGGGAACTACAATACCCAGAGAGATTAGCAAAATTAGGATTATTTAGTCTAGAAAAAAGATGACTGAGGGGCGATCTAATAACCATGTATAAGTATATAAAGGGACAATACAAATATCTCCGACGATCTGTTTATACCAAGGAATGTGACTGTCACAAGGAGGCATTCTTTGCGTCTGGAGGAGAGAAGGTTTTTCCACCAATATAGAAGAGGATTCTTTACTGTTAGGGCAGTGAGAATCTGGAATTGCTTGCCTGAGGAGGTGGTGATGGCAAACTCAGTCGAGGGGTTCAAGAGAGGCCTGGATGTCTTCCTGGAGCATAAGAATATTGTATCTTATAGTTATTAGGTTCTTTAGAAGGACGTAGATCTGGGGATTTATTCTGATGGAATATAGGCTGAACTGGATGGACAAATGTCTTTTTTTCGGCCTTGCTAACTATGTTACTATGATAGATTTCAGCTGGTGTCATGACTTTCCATGGCTTTTTGCATCTCTCTTGCCCCTTGTGTTCAATCCTTTTTCGCATTTCTCATTATTATACATAATTTATGGACATCTATGGTGATTTCTTTGCCTGTGTGGATTGGATGGGTTTTTTACCAACATCTGGTGAGAATTTCATGTCATTAGCACCTTAAGCAAAAGCATCTTATGTTATGCTGTGTTTCCTACCTGTAAATTGAATCTTTCCAGAAGTTCTAGCAATGTTTTTGGCCTTGGTCGTTTACTTCTCCTTCTTACTATTCTCTTAGGAGCTTCCTCCTCAGATATGACATCTACATATATAAATTTAAAATTCCCAACTTTGTTGTTCAGCATGCCAGTCCAGATGCCCATGGGGGTTTTACAGATGATATCTATGATGTCGCCTTTCTAAAAGACAAATGATAAAAAGAGTTAAGCTGACAATTACACCCACACACAATTTTAATTAATCAGACCGATCTTAGGGTATGTGCACACAACACCTTTTTCAGGTGGATTCCACCTGGAACCTCCATGAAAAAGCATTATAAAAAATCTTAACATATGCATAACAATGTCAAAACGACTTGCTGCGCATATGTTCTGGTCTCTTGTAACTTTTTTTACTGGCTTCAGGCTTTGAAAGCTGTGAATCAGCTAAAACAAGTGACGGGTCCATTCTCCTGGCGGCTTTTGCTTGCAAGCCGCCGCTATGTTATATATGGAATAAAAAAACCCACAGAGCTGAAACGATCACAAAATACGTCAGAAAAGACTGTTCAGGGAAAACACCACCAGCATTTTCCTGAAGCATCTTCTGCCTAAGAACTATGCGAATACACCAAGGTCATAAACCCTTAGGCTACGTTCACATTTGCAAAACGCATACAAAAATGCATTGTTTTGTGACGCATGCGTCCATTTTTGGCCGATTTTGGACGCAAAAAAAATGCAACTTGCTGCGTCCTCTGCGCCCTGACACTTGCGCCAAAAAAGACGCATGCATCACAAAACGCAAGACAACGCATGTCCATGCGCCCTCATGTTAAATATAGGGGCGCATGACGCATGCATCGCCGCGGTTGCGCCCGACGCACGGCAAATGTGAACGTAGCCTTAGAGATGAAATTGGGTTGAATAAAGGACCTGTTTACACGAGCAGGTAATAAGTGAACCAGCATTAATAAAAATGCTCCTTCCCAATCCTCGGCCAGTGTAATTGGATTTTTTTATGCCAGTAAAAAAATCATCATTGTCGCCAGCACATCGCCCCATAACCAGGGATGTGCTGCCGACAACATGCCGCAGTCATTATGTCAATGGCCCATATGAATAGACCATTACCTGAGTGTAACTGCTTGATGACGGGCTGAAATTGTCCTACATAAATGTGCCTTTAAGGCCACCATACATAATAGACTAATGTTGGCTGAACCCGCCAATATCTACAGGTTTGGCTAAGTCTATAGGGGCGCTAGCCAACTGATAACCAGGGGAGATGTCAATCACACATCTCTGATTTCAGACTGCTGATCACATTGTTCATCCAGACATCATAAGTCGACCAGCCGCGAGACATGTAGACGCGGACACTCGAACATGTTTTTCGAGAACATAAAGTAATGAACAGACATCCACTATATTCACAGCGGCGCCATGTCGTCTCTCATTACAGAATGTGACTTATATGTTGGGATTGGGACCATCGTGTTGGACGGGTCTAGAGACAGAAATCTTAATTTGCACCTGCTCTGGGCAATTGCTCTACAATTCGCACCATTATTTGGCTCCTTCCATTATCTATGTGAAGAAAACTCTCCGGCCTTATACCCACGCGATTAACCTTGCCAGGTGGGAAAAAGTTGCAAATTATAGCGCAAATAAAATACACACCATCATTTTATTAGTTTTTTTGGTGAAATAATTGTTGCAGAAATAGATTAATACATTACTGCTGAAATCTACATCTAGTTGAGCAGACGGTATTTTTTGGCTTTAAACTTAAAGGTGTTGTCCACCTCTTTATAACAGTTGCTTAATAGGCACAGGATAATGGTAAAGCAAAGGAAGCATCGGAATCGGGAGTCTGTTCTGTACTGCTGCTAGCATCCCCCACCGGGCTCCTGGCTTCCATTCCTGGCAAGATATTTCATATTCACAACTGCAGCCAATCAGAATTTCCTCCTACCCGTATGGAATGTAAAGGCTGCAGCCGATCAGCGCCCAATGATCGTCACAAGAGGTAACCAGGAGTCCAGCGGGTGATGCCAGTGGGAGAAGGAAACATCGGCTCCAGCACAGTTAATAACGTTTTTCTCTCTTTATTTTACTACTCACCATGGCCCATTAGCAATTGTTATAAAGTAATAAATAACTCTTTTAATAAATGTATCAGACTGTTGTTGGCCGCTCAGCTTCCCGCTAACCGCAGGCCATTTTTCTCATCACTTTTCAAAAGTGGCGCCGGAGATAACGCAAATATGGTGTGTGCTGTAAATGGCAACTTTCTATTGCCATCAACTTGGTACAAATCAAATGATAAATTCTGCTATAATGTATTGCAGGAAGACCCTTCTAGTAGTAGCTTATTCTATTTTCGGCTAGTGCTTTACCTTTATTTTCAGTGACTCTCCGTCATAAGGGCTGGGGATAAAGTCGGTATGGACTTTTGCTCGACCACAGAATGGACCAGTATAAGGAATGTCATCATCAAGTCTAAAGCTGTCCCTGTTACTGGTTCCATCAGAGCAGCTGGTGACACCACCTAGAGGAAGGTTTGCAGTTATTTCTATATGTCTGATACATTTTACTAATTTTTACCATATTGACATTGTGATGGTAACGTCCATTGACGGCGCCCCGCATGATTCCCCTGCTCTCTCCATGTGGGGACACTGACATACCTACCGCCCCGGCTGCAGTAGCTTCCTCACCCTCTTCTCCCTCCTTCCCCTGTTCATACCACACAGGCTTCTAAAGGCGTGCCTACCTGGGAGGCTTCTTGTATAAAAGGCACCCTCCCCATTAGAGAGGTCCCTGAGCAATCCTTATCGTTACTTAGTGGTAGTTTGTGGGTGCAACTGTATGTTGCCAGGTCATTAGTCTATAATCATTTTTCCCTTATCCAGTATCGTCCCTTTAGTCTACTGTAGTTTATTTGTTATTCTTCGTTATTCTGAAACCACTCTGGCAATACCTGAGCCGTCTCCCAAGACCTCTGTGCCTGAACTAGAACCTATTCCCAAAGTCTACATTGTCTGGTTTGTCTACCAGTCTCTGAATCCTTCCTGTCTATTACTCTGCTCTAGTGTCCCTGTCTGTTATGGACCTGGTGGTTAGGAGCACCCGGAACGACCTGATGGTTAAACTCACACAGGACAAGCTCTGGGAAGTGGGAGCTCTGCTGACCGCAACCCCTAATCCTATCACACAACTAGAAATAGCCGTGAAGCGTACCTAACTCGGCCTAGACGCCGCTTCACAGCCTAAGAGCTAACTAGCCCTAGAGATAGAAAATTAAGCCTACCTTGGCTCAGAGAAATTCCCCAAAGGAAAAGGCAGCCCCCAACATATATTGACATTGATGAAAGTCACAAACACAGAAATGAAACAGGTTTCAGCAAAGGGAGGCCAGACTTACTAAACAGACTGAGGATAGGAAAGGTAACTTTGCGGTCCGCACAAAAAACTACAAAAAGACCACGCAGAGTGTGCAAAAAGACCTCCGCACCGACTCACGGTGCGGAGGTGCCACTCTGCATCCCAGAGCTTCCAGCTAGCAAGGCAAAATCATGATAGCAAGCTGGACAAGGAAACAATGAACAAATAATTAACTAGCAGGGACTTAGCTTCTGCTGGAGTAGACAGGTCACCAGAAAGATCCAAGAGCGAACTGAACCAGTACAAGAACATTGACAGCTGGCATGGAGTAACAATCTGAGTGGAGTTAAATAGAGCAGCCAGCCAAAGAATAAACTACGTCACCTGTGGAAGGAACCTCAGAAGCAGCAGCTTCACTCACAGCCACCACAGGGAGTCCATGGACAGAACTCGCCGAAGTACCATTCATGACCACAGGAGGGAGTTCGATAACAGAATTCACAACACCTGTCCAGTGAACCCAAACCATGGTATCAGCAGCTGCAGTATCAGGTACTGCGTAGGAGTGGTACCAGGACTGCCTAGGAGTGGCACCTGGATTGCCTAAGAGTGGCACCTAGACTGCCTAGGAGTGGTACCTGGACTACCTAGGAGTGGTAACTGGACTGCCTAGGAGTGGCACCTGGACTTCCTAAGAGTGGCACCTAGACTGCCTAGAAGTGGCACCTGGACTGCCTAGGAGTGGCACCTGGACTGCCTAAGAGTGGCACCTGGACTGCCTAAGAGTGGCACCTGGACTGCCTAGGAGTGGCACCTGGACTGCCTAGGAGTGGCACCTGGACTGCCTAGGAGTGGCACCTGGACTGCCTAGGAGTGGCACCTGGACTGCCTAGGAGTGGCACCTGGACTGCTTAGGAGTGGCACCTGGACTGCCTAGGAGGGGTTCCTGGGCTGCCTAGGAGTGGCACCTGGACTGCCTAGGAGTGGCACTGGACTGCTTAGGAGTGGCACCTGGACTGCCTAGAAGTGGCACCTGGACTGCCTAGGAGTGGCACCTGGACTGCTTAGGAGTGGCACCTGGACTGCCTAGGAGTGGCACCTGGACTGCTTAGGAGTGGCACCTGGACTGCCTAGGAGGGGTTCCTGGGCTGCCTAGGAGTGGCACCTGGACTGCCTAGGAGTGGCACTGGACTGCTTAGGAGTGGCACCTGGACTGCCTAGAAGTGGCACCTGGACTGCCTAGGAGTGGCACCTGGACTGCTTAGGAGTGGCACCTGGACTGCCTAGGAGTGGTAACTGGACTGCCTAGGAGGGGTTCCTGGGCTGCCTAGGAGTGGCACCTGGACTGCCTAGGAGTGGCACTGGACTGCCTAGGAGTGGCACTGGACTGCCTAGGAGTGGCACCTGGACTGCCTAGGAGTGGCACCTGGACTGCCTAGGAGTGGCACTGGACTGCCTAGGAGTGGCACCTGGACTGCCTAGGAGTGGCACTGGACTGCCTGGGAGTGGTTCCTGGGCTGCCTAGGATTGGCTCCTGAGCTGCCTACAAGTGGTACCTGGACTGCCTAGGAGTGGCACCTGGACTGCCTAGGAGTGGTTCCTGGACTGCCTAGGATTGGCTCCTGAGCTGCCTACAAGTGGTACATGGACTGCCTAGGAGTGGTATCTGGGCTGCCTAGGAGGGGATCCTGGGCTGCCTAGGAGTGGTTGCTGGGCTGCCTAGGAGTGGTACCTTGTGGCTACCTGCAGATATAGCTTGACTACACCATCAAGAGCTCGCCTGAACACCAGGTAGTCACTTAGCTATGACCCTTCCTAGGCAAATCTGGCCCCGTGGCACAGTGGGTCCATGAAGTACGTGCGCCACCGGCGAGTGTGACAGTGATGATTTATCAATGTGACACTTCGCCATTTATGTAAACAATAGTAGGAAGAGATGAAGAAGTGATCAAATGGATAAATCATGTAATCATTGCCCTTGTTTATTGTAGATATCTAAAGATCAACTTCTCTTAGCAAAGTGCAAAACTGGGGAATCCATCGACTGTATTGATAGTTCAGATGTGTGATGCAAAGTTACTTTTTCCAGCACATAGTAACTGTAGTGAAGAATGCATGTAATACTGTAGGTGTCCCCCTCTTTGACGTTAATTGGGGAAAGACCTTTTAAATTTAATGTGTTTTTACACCGAGTACCCATTACGGCCCCTGCAAAAAATACAACTGAAAAATGGCTCAAATCCACAATTTGGACACAAAAAGAAGATCTTATTCCTTTCTTTATGCCCCCATTTAAAATACTGTTTTATGGACACTTACTGGATGAACTCTGACCACTGTTGAGACTGTAAAGACTTTCAACAGATTCACTGGCTCTCAGAGTGACTTTTTCTGCAGCGAGTCCTCCTGTAGGGTCGCTGTGTCGATAAGAAAATGTCCCTTCAACATCTTCACTCTAAATATAAAAGAAATAAAGTGATAAGTAATAAAATGGAAGTTCACATTTTTATTTTCTAGTCTTGTAACCTTTATTATGTCTGTAAACTTTAGGAGGTTGAATTTGGTATAGTAAAACAAACATGGAAACAAGGTAAAATACATAAATCATTTACACTGTATATTCAAGAAAGAAGAGCGATATTCTGAGTTTAAAGGGGTTTTCCAGGTATGCCCTTCAGTGGTCTAGGATAGTACTAC
Organism: Ranitomeya imitator; assembly: GCF_032444005.1. Taxonomy (NCBI): domain Eukaryota; kingdom Metazoa; phylum Chordata; class Amphibia; order Anura; family Dendrobatidae; genus Ranitomeya; species Ranitomeya imitator. Next base: position 61,689,677 of record NC_091284.1, on the reverse strand, counting down.
ATAATGCGGTAGTCCACCACTCGCACAACCCTTTCTAAACACCTATACTCGCCTTCAGTGCCGGCGCCATTCCAGCAGTGTCGGCACTGGATCTTCCTGCGGCTAATCGGTGCTGGCTTCACTCATCTCATCCTTTGGACACAATTGACATCTGGAGGAGATGAGAGAGCAGCTGTAGCTCTGACTTCATCCGGATGTATGATTTGTCAAAAGGATGGAAGTGTAAAGCCAGCGATGATTAGTCTCAGGGATTGCGTGACATAATGTTCGGCAAGCCCAAGAGAGCCAGTGCCGACATCGGTCAACGGAGGTGAATTTAGGTATTATTAGTTACTGGGGGGAAACATAGTGATTGATAAAGAGTTGTCTGAAGAGCGGAGTTTTTTTTCCATTTCCCCATTTGTACAATTTTTTTCCGTTTTCAGAAAACCACTGTCCCCAGGCACAGTTTATGTTTAAACAAACCGAACTTTATTCACCCACCACAGGTCCAGTGCCGAGTCTTTACCGCTGCTCCCGAAGTCTGTTATTGTTTGCAGCGCTGCAGCCAATCACTGAGCTGAGAGGTTCTGACCAAGGAGACATCTCAAGCCGCTCACATCATGTTTATTTACAATACCCTATCCTTTTATTTTCCTTACTCCACTGAAAACACACGTATGCTCACCTGAGCTGAATGTGCATTGGTCGGTCAGAGAGCTAGCTGTCAGCCCACAGCTCTGTCTCCAGACTCCTTCATACACATACATTATTAGCCTGCAGAAATCAGCTGTCAAAGAGCATAGTACACAGAGCTAAGGTCCATGGTCACCTTTAGGACAAGCCATCAACTTGTGAGCAGCGGTGTGATCCCAACAACCACAAACTAGCCAGCAGAACTCCGAGACCTGTTATGGCTGGCAATCAGGCAACACAGCGTGCAGTAATCAGCGCACATACAGAGATCTGGCAATAACCAAAAACAATAGGACGAGCTCTGAGACGTGGAATCTCTGTAGACTGCAGTACCTGATCTATCCTCACACAACTATAAGCAGCAGTGGATTGCGCCTATCACTACCTATGCAACTCGGCACTGCCTGAGGAGCTGACTAGCCTGAAGATAGAAATACAAGCCTGACTTACCTCAGAGAAATACCCCAGAGGAATAGGCAGCCCCCCACATATAATGACTGTTAGCAAGATGAAAAGACAAATGTAGGAATGAAATAGATTCAGCAAAGTGAGGCCCGATATTCTAGACAGAGCGAGGATAGCAAAGAGAACTATGCAGTCTACAAAAAACCCTAAAACGAAAACCACGCAAAGGGGCAAAAAGACCCACCGTGCCGAACTAACAGCACGGCGGTGCACCCCTTTGCTTCTCAGAGCTTCCAGCAAAAGTTAATAGCAAGCTGGACAGAAAAAACAGAAAACAAACTAGAAGCACTTATCTAGCAGAGCAGCAGGCCCAAGGAAAGATGCAGTAGCTCAGATCCAACACTGGAACATTGACAAGGAGCAAGGAAGACAGACTCAGGTGGAGCTAAATAGCAAGGCAGCCAACGAGCTCACCAAAACACCTGAGGGAGGAAGCCCAGAGACTGCAATACCACTTGTGACCACAGAAGTGAACTCAGCCACAGAATTCACAACAGTACCCCCCCCTTGAGGAGGGGTCACCGAACCCTCACCAGAACCCCCAGGCCGACCAGGATGAGCCACATGAAAGGCACGAACAAGATCTGGGGCATGGACATCAGAGGCAAAAACCCAGGAATTATCTTCCTGAGCATAACCCTTCCATTTGACCAGATACTGGAGTTTCCGTCTAGAGACACGAGAATCCAAAATCTTCTCCACAATATACTCCAATTCCCCCTCCACCAAAACAGGGGCAGGAGGCTCCACAGATGGAACCATAGGTGCCACGTATCTCCTCAACAACGACCTATGGAATACATTATGTATGGAAAAGGAGTCTGGGAGGGTCAGACGAAAAGACACCGGATTGAGAATCTCAGAAATCCTATACGGACCAATAAAACGAGGTTTAAATTTAGGAGAGGAAACCTTCATAGGAATATGACGAGAAGATAACCAAACCAGATCCCCAACACGAAGTCGGGATCCCACACGGCGTCTGCGATTAGCGAAAAGCTGAGCCTTCTCCTGGGACAAGGTCAAATTGTCCACTACCTGAGTCCAGATCTGCTGCAACCTGTCCACCACAGAATCCACACCAGGACAGTCCGAAGACTCAACCTGTCCTGAAGAGAAACGAGGATGGAACCCAGAATTGCAGAAAAATGGAGAGACCAAGGTAGCCGAGCTGGCCCGATTATTAAGGGCGAACTCAGCCAACGGCAAAAATGACACCCAATCATCCTGGTCAGCGGAAACAAAACATCTCAGATATGTTTCCAAGGTCTGATTGGTTCGTTCGGTCTGGCCATTAGTCTGAGGATGGAAGGCCGAGGAGAAAGATAGGTCAATGCCCATCCTACCACAAAAGGCTCGCCAGAACCTCGAGACAAACTGGGAACCTCTGTCAGAAACAATATTCTCAGGAATGCCATGTAAACGAACCACATGCTGGAAGAACAAAGGCACCAAATCAGAGGAGGAAGGCAATTTAACCAAGGGCACCAGATGGACCATTTTAGAAAAGCGATCACAGACCACCCAAATGACCGACATTTTTTGAGAAACGGGAAGGTCAGAAATGAAATCCATCGAAATATGTGTCCAAGGCCTCTTCGGGACCGGCAAGGGCAAAAGCAACCCACTGGCACGTGAACAGCAGGGCTTAGCCCTAGCACAAATTCCACAGGACTGCACAAAAGCACGCACATCCCGTGACAGAGATGGCCACCAGAAGGATCTAGCAACCAACTCCCTGGTACCAAAGATTCCTGGATGACCGGCCAGCACCGAACAATGAAGTTCAGAGATAACTTTACTAGTCCACCTATCAGGAACGAACAGTTTCTCGGCCGGACAACGATCAGGTTTATTAGCCTGAAATTTCTGCAACACTCTCCGCAAATCAGGGGAGATGGCAGACACAATGACTCCTTCCTTGAGGACACTCGCCGGCTCAGATAACCCCGGAGAGTCGGGCACAAAACTCCTAGACAGAGCATCCGCCTTCACATTTTTAGAGCCCGGAAGGTATGAAATCACAAAATCAAAACGAGCAAAAAATAACGACCAACGGGCCTGTCTAGGATTCAAGCGCTTGGCAGACTCAAGATAAGTAAGGTTCTTATGATCAGTCAAAACCACCACGCGATGCTTAGCACCCTCAAGCCAATGACGCCACTCCTCGAATGCCCACTTCATGGCCAGCAACTCTCGGTTGCCCACATCATAATTACGCTCAGCAGCAGAAAATTTCCTGGAAAAGAAAGCACATGGTTTGAACACTGAGCAACCAGAACCTCTCTGTGACAAAACCGCCCCTGCACCAATCTCAGAAGCATCAACCTCGACCTGGAACGGAAGAGAAACATCAGGTTGACACAACACAGGGGCACAGCAAAAACGACGCTTCAACTCCTGAAAAGCTTCCACGGCAGCAGAAGACCAATTAACCAAATCAGCACCCTTCTTGGTCAAATCGGTCAATGGTCTGGCAATGCTAGAAAAATTACAGATGAAGCGACGATAAAAATTAGCAAAGCCCAGGAATTTCTGCAGACTTTTTAGAGATGTCGGCTGAGTCCAATCCTGGATGGCCTGAACCTTAACCGGATCCATCTCGATAGTAGAAGGGGAAAAGATGAACCCCAAAAATGAAACTTTCTGCACACCGAAGAGACACTTTGATCCCTTCACGAACAAGGAATTAGCACGCAGTACCTGGAAAACCATTCTGACTTGCTTCACATGAGACTCCCAATCATCTGAGAAGATCAAAATGTCATCCAAGTAAACAATCAAGAATTTATCCAGATACTCACGGAAAATGTCATGCATAAAAGACTGAAAAACAGATGGAGCATTGGCAAGTCCGAACGGCATCACCAGATACTCAAAATGACCCTCGGGCGTATTAAATGCCGTTTTCCATTCATCTCCCTGCCTGATTCTCACCAGATTATACGCACCACGAAGATCAATCTTAGTAAACCAACTAGCCCCCTTAATCCGAGCAAACAAGTCAGAAATCAATGGCAAAGGATACTGAAACTTAACAGTGATCTTATTAAGAAGGCGGTAATCAATACACGGTCTTAGCGAACCATCCTTCTTGGCTACAAAAAAGAACCCTGCTCCCAATGGTGACGACGATGGGCGAATATGTCCCTTCTCCAGGGACTCCTTCACATAACTGCGCATAGCGGTGTGTTCAGGTACGGACAAATTAAATAAACGACCCTTAGGGAATTTACTACCAGGAATCAAATCGATAGCACAATCACAATTCCTATGCGGAGGTAGGGCATCAGACTTGGACTCTTCAAATACATCCTGAAAGTCCGACAAGAACTCTGGGATGTCAGAAGGAATGGATGACGAAATAGACAAAAATGGAACATCACCATGTACTCCCTGACAACCCCAGCTGGTTACCGACATAGAGTTCCAATCCAATACTGGATTATGGGTTTGTAGCCATGGCAACCCCAACACGACCACATCATGCAAATTATGCAGTACCAGAAAGCGAATAACTTCCTGATGTGCAGGAGCCATGCACATGGTCAGCTGGGCCCAGTACTGAGGCTTATTCTTGGCCAAAGGTGTAGCATCAATTCCTCTCAACGGAATAGGACACCGCAAAGGCTCCAAGAAAAATCCACAACGTTTAGCATAATCCAAATCCATCAGATTCAGGGCAGCGCCTGAATCCACAAACGCCATGACAGAATACGATGACAAAGAGCACATTAAGGTAATGGACAAAAGGAATTTGGACTGTACAGTATCAATAACGGCAGAGCTATCGAACCGCCTAGTGCGTTTAGGACAATTAGAAATAGCATGAGTAGAATCACCACAATAGAAACACAGTCTGTTCAGACGTCTGTATTCCTGCCGTTCTACTTTAGTCATAGTCCTGTCGCACTGCATAGGCTCAGGTTTACTCTCAGACAATACCGCCAGATGGTGCACAGATTTACGCTCGCGCAAGCGACGACCGATCTGAATGGCCAAGGACATAGACTCATTCAAACCAGCAGGCATAGGAAATCCCACCATTACATCCTTAAGAGCTTCAGAGAGACCCTTTCTGAACAAAGCCGCTAGTGCAGATTCATTCCACAGAGTGAGTACTGACCACTTCCTAAATTTCTGACAATATACTTCTACATCATCCTGACCCTGGCATAAAGCCAGCAGATTTTTCTCAGCCTGATCCACTGAATTAGGCTCATCGTAAAGCAATCCCAGCGCCTGGAAAAATGCATCAACATTACTCAATGCAGAATCTCCTGGTGCAAGAGAAAACGCCCAGTCCTGTGGGTCGCCGCGCAAAAAAGAAATAATAATCAAAACCTGTTGAATAGGATTACCAGAAGAATGAGGTTTCAAGGCCAAAAATAGCTTACAATTATTTCTGAAGCTCAGGAACTTAGTTCTGTCACCAAAAAACAAATCAGGAATCGGAATTCTTGGTTCTAGCATCGATTTCTGATCAATAGTATCTTGAATCTTTTGTACATTTACAACGAGATTATCCATTGAGGAGCACAGAGCCTGAATATCCATGTCCACAGCTGTGTCCTGAAGCACTCTAATGTCTAGGGGAAAAAAAAGACTGAAGACAGAGCTAAGAAAAAAAAATGATGTCAGGATTTCTTTTTTCCCTCTATTGGGAATCATTGGGGGGCTCCTTGTACTGTTATGGCTGGCAATCAGGCAACACAGCGTGCAGTAATCAGCGCACATACAGAGATCTGGCAATAACCAAAAACAATAGGACGAGCTCTGAGACGTGGAATCTCTGTAGACTGCAGTACCTGATCTATCCTCACACAACTATAAGCAGCAGTGGATTGCGCCTATCACTACCTATGCAACTCGGCACTGCCTGAGGAGCTGACTAGCCTGAAGATAGAAATACAAGCCTGACTTACCTCAGAGAAATACCCCAGAGGAATAGGCAGCCCCCCATATATAATGACTGTTAGCAAGATGAAAAGACAAACGTAGGAATGAAATAGATTCAGCAAAGTGAGGCCCGATATTCTAGACAGAGCGAGGATAGCAAAGAGAACTATGCAGTCTACAAAAAACCCTAAAACGAAAACCACGCAAAGGGGCAAAAAGACCCACCGTGCCGAACTAACAGCACGGCGGTGCACCCCTTTGCTTCTCAGAGCTTCCAGCAAAAGTTAATAGCAAGCTGGACAGAAAAAACAGAAAACAAACTAGAAGCACTTATCTAGCAGAGCAGCAGGCCCAAGGAAAGATGCAGTAGCTCAGATCCAACACTGGAACATTGACAAGGAGCAAGGAAGACAGACTCAGGTGGAGCTAAATAGCAAGGCAGCCAACGAGCTCACCAAAACACCTGAGGGAGGAAGCCCAGAGACTGCAATACCACTTGTGACCACAGAAGTGAACTCAGCCACAGAATTCACAACAGAGACCCCAATATGCAATAGCGCCCATACAGTGTTATACACATCCATGCATGGGGCTGTACCTGGTACTGCAGCTCATTCCAGACCTGGAGGTCAGACCCCCATTGCCCTCAAAATAACAACCTATCCCAAAGATAGGACATCAGTCCATAGTCATAGAAAACCACTTTATGCGTCGTAGATTAAGGATTGCTCCCTTATGTTCTGATGCCAGAGATACATAGAGAAATTCTGGTGTAAGGCAGAGGTATAGCTTTCCAATACATTTCTGTACAGAAGTATTTATTTCAGCTCACATACTGTTCTTTCTTTCTGTGTGATCAGACTACACTGGGTTTGTTTGTAGTCTGTTACCATGGAGACACCAAGGTCTTCATGCTTTAGACACAGAACGATTTTTAATGAAGACATATTAACTGGATACTGAAGACATATCTTATGTTAATATATACTAAGAATATCGTGCACTTGGTTAAAACCTAATTTATGGATGTGTCCACCCTTAACTTTTCTTGAATTGCATTAAAGGGGTCCCCCTAGCTTCTGCTTCTTGGTCCCGACCTCAACACACTAAGTGTCTGGATATGTCTCCTCAGCTGATGCATTTTATTGCTGTGGCCAGTGATCGGGCATTTCCAGCCATCTGCGGGGTGTCAAGGACAGTGTAAGCCTCGAAACACGAATTGCAGAAAAATTGGTGACGGTAAATATTACGTTTTTTTATTTTGATGTAGTTTTTACTTTAAATGTTGATAAACCAGCCCAATATGAATCCATTCCATACCTCAGAAAGAGCTTTAATATACTTTTTCCCCATCTTCTTCCTCATGGTCAGTGATATGGCTTTCATCTTCTTACTTATACTTCCAGCATTGTTTGACGCTTTGTCGCCATCTGAGACTCCTCCTCCGGCTTCAAAAACACCTTCGGTATCGCCCATCTGTTTATGTGGAGAATACAGGTCACATGCAGTCACTTCACCACTATATCTGAACCTACGAAAAAAACTTTACCATTTTACATATCAGCCTGCCTGTATATACAGAATTAATGGTGACGGGAACCTGTCACCTTGTATCTGCAGTCCGATCTGTGGACAGCATGGTATAGGGAAGGAGAAGCTGAGCAGAATGATAGGTTCGTTGGAAAAGATTCAATATAACCTGTCATTTATTCATTTAAATCCCTGAAGTTTGTATGAGTAGGAGTCCAGTGGGCGGTCCTACTAGTGACTGATAGCTCTGACATATCAGTCCAGTGGGCGGTCCTACGTGTGACTGACAGCTCTGACATATCAGTCCAGTGGGCGGTCCTACGTGTGACTGACAGCTACTAGTGACTGACAGCTATCTCTGCATGCACAGTCATACAGGGAAGACTAAATAGCAAAGCTGGACTCACCATCGGCAAATCTGGCTAAGGCAGTGGCCACTATGGCCAAATTTTTAAGAGTATCAATGTTCTCAAAACAAATCCTAATGGTGTATATATTACACACCATTCAGATTTGGCTCTGCTTGCCAGTTCCAGTAGTTGTCACGTGCTCACCAGTATGTGATTTGGCTACTTGCAGTCACATGCAGACTAGACTAGCACATTGCGTGGAGCCGCTAGAAGTCTAGTCAGCACACGACCACGAGTGTGAAAATCACATATCTGTGATCACACAACAACTGCTGGAACCGGCAAGAGGAGTGGAATCCTAATGGTCTACATATATATTACACACGGTTAAAATTAGGTAGGCTGCTTTACTACTTGCCGAAAATGTACAACCCCTTTAATGATCATTATGATGCCGTTATTCTACACTATGGTATTATGTAGACATGGCATAGCGATATTATTTGATCTTAAATAGCAGTATTATTGGTAAAACTGGTCTTGTAAGTCTTGATTTTCTCCAGGCAGGATAATATATGTAATAGAAGGATTCCACCTGTAGAAGAAGTGTGGGGAGTCAGCATGGGCCTGTTAGCGTTCAAAAGCCAGGGCTAAATTTCAGTCCCGGTCCGACCCTTCTGGGTAGAACTACTGGACTCATGAATACAAACACCAGGGATCTTAATGAGTAAAATGCAAGTTTTAATGACATTCTTTCCACAAAAATGAACATCTGATCATCTCCTCCTGCTCTACAACATCTGCCTGCAGAACTGGAACCATTTTGAACATGACAGGTTCCCTTTAAATTTTACCTTCAACTACCTTGTCCGTAGCCCCTCTTGTCGGAGATGTCTGGCAGTGGCTTACTCCACTCTCCCCATTAAGCACAAAATTATAAGGATACGTGAACCCGTAAAGTCAACTGTTAAAGGGAACCTGTCACCTGAATTTGGCGGGACCGGTTTTTGGTCATATGGGTGGAGTTTTCAGGTGTTTGATTCACCCTTTCCTTACCCGCTGGCTGCATGCTGGCCGCAATATTGGATTGAAGTTCATTCTGCCTGCGCAGGCGTGTACTACGGAGGACAGAGAATGAACTTCAATCCAATATTGCGGCCAGTATGCAGCCAGCGGGTAAGGAAAGGGTGAATCAAACACCTGAAAACTCCGCCCATATGACCAAAAACCGGTCCCGCCAAATTCAGGTGACAGGTTCCCTTTAACTGTGCTGAGCAGGACATCAATCAAGGAAGAGTGGGCGTGGTTATAACCTGACTAGTCCCTGCTGCAGCACCGCCCACATGACTCTTGAGATTGACGTGTGATAGTGTTAGAACCATTTTTTCCTCTTAGTAAAACTGCTGAGATCTACAGGGGCATCACTAAAAAAGAATTCACTGTAACATCATGGAACTAGTTCAATAAGGAACACACTGCTGACAGTTTCCTTTTAACAAACATGGTCTCAGCTAATTAGCATATGCAGGTATTACATTTTCCTATACATTAATCAGAGTTTTTGAACATTTCCAAGATTATATTCAGACCTGTCCTAGATTTTCACACTTGTTCTAATTATAATAAACCTCCTATCATTGTAGAGACAGGTTTGTTTTTAAAGCAAATCATAGTAGAAAAAATTCCTGAAAAATAAGTAGAAACATAATATGAAAATCTGTGCAGTATCCAAAGGGTATGTACACTTTTGCAAACATTTTTACTGCTTCAATGCACCTATATGAAGAAATGAAGCAATTATGTAAATGGTCATGATTACAAAAAAAAAGTCTTACTGTTTTGTGTCTGCAGCTCCTATGCAGAACGATGTGACTTCATGGTGACAAAGAATTTGACCTTGCATGTAATCTGTTCCTCAATACATGACTCCATTTTATTTGCTCCCTTCCCAAAAGGAGCCAAAATGAACACATTAGTCTGAATATACCAATAGTGGCATTCCTTTGGGGAAAACTGAAAGAAGATGGCGCCTTCAGAGTGTAGTAAATTTAATAAAAGAGGGAGAGAGATTAAAATAAAAAAACAGGGAATTTGCTCGCCTGATGGAGTTGTGCACATTTGGACACAACTCCTAAAAGTGTATGAACTGAATCTAATAGGTGCAGCCAACCTGGTGTGCTGATGGAAATTTCCCCAAAGGAGTGTCGGCAGTGCGTAATGAGAGTGGAGATACCAGGGAAAGGGTGCTCCCATGGTAGCAGGTGTAATCAAACAGAAAAAATACCAATAATATATGGAATAAAATGAAATCAAAGAAAATTGATAAAAAAAAAAACCATTACGCGTTTCGCCTGTGTCCAGCCTTCCTCAGGTGTCTGGACACCTGAAGAACAGGATATGGCCGAAACGTGTTGTCGTTTTAAAATCAATTTTCTTTTATTTCATTTTATTCCTCTGGTGCGTTTTTATTATTTTTTCTATTTGATTACATTTGCTAACGTGGAGGCGCCCTTCACCTGGTATCTCCAACCTCAAATTAGTATGGATAAAGGCTCTTCTCCACTTTTTTGTGGTCTGTAATCATAGAGATACACTGATCAGCATAGGAGCTGTAGACACAAAAAAGTTTTTTTTTTTTTTTAATTAAATGGGGTATCCATAGCAGAATAACCCCTTATTAATGTATCCGGTGAGTTGGAAGGAAAAAAACCCTCCTGACTCGGCACTTCTCTTCTGTAGTCAGTGCTGCGTCTATTGACCGCCTACTAGGAGCAACATGCAGAGGGTTGGTGGCATGTGAACGCTGCAGGCAGTCAGCAGCTGCTGATCGGCAGAAGCGCTCACATTTCTTAAACACAGATGGACTGTGAACTCTTCAATCAAACAATGGCTGCAGCATGGTGCATGGAGGAGGAGAGTATCCTATATCTTCTCTTCATATAACCGGGGTCTATGAATAGGTTGTTACCTAGTAGTCGGAATCCCATTAACGAGGATGTGGCATCAGGCAAAAAAGTGACCAATTTTTGCTCCTACTTATTCCCGATGCCACCCTAAGTTTTCTGGGTACCTATCTTTGTTTTTCTTCATTTTTTTAAATCCACCATATGGTTCCAAAGATATAAGCCTTTATATTTAGTGATATGTTTTATGGACTTTACCAAGAGGGCATGGCGCACAGGGTAACAATGCAGAGCGGCCTAAAGATACAACTCCGCGGAACCCTGTAAGCCACGCCCTGTTGTTGAAGATCAAAAACATTTGCAATAAATAAAAAAAAGTTCATATTTCTGGATTTTTAGAAGGACTCAGGCGAGCAGTGGGAATGTAATAATAAGAAAAAGTGGACACTTTTGACCTGGCGGCAAGTTCTCTTGAAGACGGTATGACTAACAGCTTTACTTTTCATCTAGATGCATTGCAGCAATAAAACGATGGTGGCATAAATGTTCATACCCTTCACTATGTGTTGACAAAGGTGGGGCATCATCAATGAACACTATTTATTTTTTTCATCTGCCTGCTTGCCTCATTAGAAAACATTTAGCGCCGAGTCTTTTGTGTCTAATTGTCGCATCCCTACATTTTTTTTGCAGTTATTATTGTGTTCAGGAGACAAAAATTCTCAAGGGGAGCCTCAAGGTCAAAGAAATGGAAAAAAAACCGAGCACAGAAGCTCCCCACTGATCTTTTAGCATAGCAGAAGCCCTTTCATCTCCCTTTCCTTTCATACACTGCATAAACCCCGCTAACTAGACATTGCCATAAATAGATGAAATAACACGGCACGTTATCATTTCCAAAAATCATCCCGAGATCAGATGAATCATTATTAATACAGCAGCACAGAGCGATGCGGTGAGGAGCGGGGACGTACACAGACCTCATCTAAGTCTTCTGGCTTGGAAATCGAGGGTTTCTTAAACCGATCGAAGGTCCCAAAGCTGCTGGTGCGCTGCAAACAGAGAGGACGGAAAATTAAAAAAAATTCTCATCATGACATAGGGAAATAATCGAGCCTGACTGCGGACCTTCATCAGCCCGAACCGGCCAGAAAAACGGAAATGAATGAGCTGTGAATTAGAGATCATGCACATTGCAAAACTGTTTACATAGAACCAAAAACCCACCCACCACTCCTCTGTGGGTCATTTGCATTGTAGCTGTTCCATCCAGCATGTCCACATGTATATTTTTTCTCTCTCAACCCTGCTTATACAGGTACTATACAGATGATCAGGTTTTTAAATATATCAGATAGGGATTATATACATTAGACAGGACTGCTCTATTATGGGTATACCTTGGCGATTGGTGGAGCAGCTTAACATACATTTTTTTGCAAAAAAACGAATTAACTAAATACCCTGTATTTTTTTCATTTTTTGACTAGCACTTGCTTATTTACTGTGACTTTTTTACAACAGAGTATTTTTGACCTCTCTGTGCGTTTTTGTGTCTTCAAGAACTGTTTACATGGAGCATATGAATACAATACTGGCACACCACGGTGTGGGGGGCTCCATGTGGGTAAATACGGCATTTCTACTACACCTTTGCTTAGGAGATGATTTTTTTCCCCATTATTCCTGTTATTAGAGGCCTGAATGGATACACAGTGGGCTCGATTCTTCACCATTTGCATTTCCTTTAAGTCACTTATCTTTTGTATTGTATTAGTTGACATTTTTGCACCAAATTCTTCAAAATGTGGTTAGTGAGAAAAAAAAAAAGAAAATGTTCTATATATTTTTTTCCTCTTTTTGTGCCTTATCATAGGAAAAAAAAAAGCCCGTATTGCCAAATTTGCAGCAAATATTTTCAGAAATACATATAGACACTCCAGGGGATAGCTAGAATACACTTTCGCAAAAATGTAGCGGCTTTATCAATAGTCGCAATTGATGAATCGGCTTGAAACGTCTGGAAAACAATATCAACGCCCACATTGGTGAACATAAAAAATACAAACAAACGAATACATTTGCAAAAGGGGCAAATTAATAAAAGAATTTGATGCAAATCAAAAACAGGCTAACAACATAGAAGAAATAGTGAAATAAGGCGCAAATGCAATAATGAATTGGGCCCTATGTGCCCATTTACGCAGTATAGGCTATACAGCTGTAGGGGCCCAATTAAAAATAAGGGGCCAGCTGTCCACAGCAATGTCCACCATACATATAGTCTATGAATGGAGTGGTAGTGCGCATGTGCGACCATTTCACCCCACTCAATCCCTACTGCATTAGGAGGAACAACGATAAATTATAACGGTTAGATCATTGTGGGTCCCACCGCTGGGACCTCCACCAATCACCATAAAGAAGGGTTTGTGTCCCCTTTCATCCTTGGCCTTCTCTACCGTGGCCAATAAAGAATCAACCAGAGTGGCCCGGCGCATGCGCAACGTGGTGCACCTTTCAACTCATCCTGGCTGTGGACTTGAGGCAGTGGGTGATGGGGAAATGTAGGTGCCATGTTCTGGTGATGGGTGGATGTCTCTGAGGTGATACCCACACCGATCTAACAGTTATGTATCCAGTAAATCAGTGATTACTTGTCCTGCACATTTATCCCCGTTGCGGTACTACAATATATATAGCGGTAGGTTCTGTTCACATCGGTGTCCAGAGCTCTTTTCTTCCAATGAAAACAAGTGTCTAGGAGATAACTTGTGTAGGGCATGTGCACACACTGTATTTTAATCTCAGGAATATCCACTGAGGTAATTGTTTTCGATCGTTTCCAGAGCCTTTTTCTGATGGTCGTGGCCACCAGCGTTTTTGGTGGGTTCTCCCATGGTTTTTACGAAGATTTTTCTACTGACACTTTCCGATGGTTTTATTTTTTACTCCATGGAATAATGAAGAAATCGCTAACATTTTTTTTAAGAAGAACAATGGCAATCTACTGTAAGGCATGTCCGCTCATCTTCCGAGCATTTTTTGGGGCCTTTCAATTGATTTGTAGAGTACAGCGCGTGTTCAGAGCGGAAAGTGCCAGAAGAATGGACCTAACACTTCTTATAACTGCTTGTCGTTTTTTTAGGAACCTGAAATGGTTAAAAGATGCTCAAGACACTGAATATCTGCACAGCAAGTCGTTTTTATGTAGAAATGCATACGTTCGTTCTTTTGAGCATTTTCTGAGGTTTGTCATGCGGTCTCTAGAATGTCGTCCGCCTTAAAAAGGCAGAATGTGCAAACATACTTAAGGTGGATTTCCCCTTTTAAATTTGCTAAAAAAATCTCTTGATGATTATCTGCTGCAATATTAAAAAAAAAAAACATTTAACATAGAGAAGTAGTTGCTTTTTCCAACTATTTGACCAGTGCCATATGTGGGTTGTAAGTGAAATAATATGGAAAATGTCAGCCTTTTTTTTTAGCCAATTTGAAACTGTAATGACATTTATGGCTATAATATTTTGCAGAAAACTAGACTTCAAAAAACTGACAGTATATGTTCCAGGGGCCAGAGTGAGTCAGTCATGTGTGCACTTCCTTTTGAGATCTTCTTGATTTACCGAACGTTATCGAATAAATGTTTTAAGAGATATGCAATGGCTCCGTACTTCAATGCACATGATAACGCTCTCAAAATAACATGTTTATGCTCTAAGAACGCTTGCAGAACCAATATATATCCAAAGTATTGAGATTAGGTATTCAAAATGGGTGTATGAAATCAAGCGCCCAGTTTTGCGATCTCCATACACAAACGTTGGCAGTAGTGTGGGTATCGGGTATTACTGAACATCTCAGTGACTTTGAAGTTGGAGCTTTGAGTGTAAACATTACATCTGCCCCAAAGAACCAAAACTATAGAGGCACATCCTAGACTAAGGTCCATTACAGCTAGTCAAAACATTACGGAAAATTCCCAATCTCTTTTTTTTTTATGCAAAAATAAAAAATAAGAAAACAAGCTGCAGGTAAAAGAAAATCCAGAATGGCAACAGTTCTTTACTTATTTTTAGGCTGGAGAACGTCGTCCTGCTTCACCCAAAAAAACAGAATAACACACAAAAAATGCACAATGATGGAGTCAATCAAAAGCCCTGTACAAAAAGCAAATGGCCCCCAAGAAATATTCCATTCCACCAAGCCACAGAAAGGTCATGGACAGGTGGCCTTCCTTAACAGTAGCCCATCCTGCTCCCAGCTTCCATCCGAGCTGCCACCGCAGTGTCCGCTGAGAGCTTCAGTCAGGGTCTTTGGTTTAGGAGGGATGAGAAACCTAATGGAACTTCCCCAAGACCTTCAAGAGGAACATTCGATAGAGAAACCAGACCCTGAGGAATCCGTCTTTAGGAGGTTCTTACATGATGTAGGTCAATGGCACTGCGCCATTTATCCTTTCTTTTTACAGTATTATCCCAGCCTGAGGCATGTATGGCTCTTGCTAATATAGATAGATAGGCATTAAATCCTGAATCTGATCACGGAAACGCACACAGATCGTAAGAACATGGCATCTTATTCCCCTGCTCCAGGACAAAGTAAATGTTTTTTTTCTTATAACCCATATGTCTCTGCCTGTGGATTATTCTTTTTCTTGTACATTTAGCCCCACGGCCTACTGTCCTCTGCTTGATCAGGATCCCATCTGGCTTTTGATTAAACTTTATGAAACTCATGCACCATAATGGTCTCATGTACAACCCTACGTGACTTCAGTAATCTGGTCCTTGCACCTTAGCCCATTGTCATGACTGTGTTGTTGGGAGTCCCTAGACCAGGGGCTCCTTCCCTGTCCCTAATGCTAGGGGTGCCCTAGCTCGCCCTGTTCACTGGATTACTTCTTATGATGAAAAGGCGGGGATCACACACCTTGCCTTAGCTCCTGAATCTGCCCTCAGTCTGTACCTTTCCCCCACCCAGGGAGGAGGAGAGTTGTAGTCAGGGCCGGACTGGGACTAAAATTCAGCCCTGGCATTTGAAGTTACACAGACCCACTTGTCACATGGTGACTGTATAATATCTTTGTACAATTGTAGGTTACAAGAAGTGAGGGGAGTGTAACACGACTATATAACATATAATTACAGCTGTATCCAGCATTACAGCTCAGTCCCCATAGAATGTAATGCAGCCAGTCCCCATAGAATGTAATGCAGCCAGCCCCCATAGAATGTAATGCAGCACAGCTCCATAGAATGTAATGCAGCACAGTCCCCATAGAATGTAATGCAGCACAGACCCCATAGAATGTAATGCAGCCAGTCCCCATAGAATGTAATGCAGCCAGTCCCCATAGAATGTAATGCATCACAGCCCCCATAAAATGTAATGCAGCACAGCCCCCATAGAATGTAATACAGCACAGGCCCCATAGAATGTAATGCAGCACAGCCCCATAGAATGTAATGCAGCCAGTCCCCATAGAATGTAATGCAGCCAGCCCCCATAGAATGTAATGCAGCCAGCCCCCATAGAATGTAATGCAGCCCAGCGCCATAGAATGTAATACAGCACAGCCTCATAGAATGTAATACAGCACAGCCCCAATATAATGTAATGCAGCCAGTCACCATAGAATGTAATGCAGCCAGCCCCCATAGAATGTAATGCAGCCAGCCCCCATAGAATGTAATGCAGCACAGCCCTATAGAATGTAATGCAGCCCAGCCCCATAGAATGTAATGCAGCCCAGCCCCATAGAATGTAATGCAGCACAGCCCCCATAGAATGTAATGCAGCACAGCCCCCATAGAATGTAATGCAGCACAGGCCCCCATAGAATGTAATGCAGCACAGCCCCCATAGAATGTAATGCAGCACAGCCCCCATAGAATGTAATACAGCACAGGCCCCATAGAATGCAACGCAGCCAGCCCCCATAGAATGTAATGCAGCCAGCCCCCATAGAATGTAATGCAGCCCAGCCCCATAGAATGTAATGCAGCCCAGCCCCATAGAATGTAATGCAGCCAGCCCCCATAGAATGTAATGCAGCACAGCCCCCATAGAATGTAATGCAGCACAGCCCCCATAGAATGTAATGCAGCCAGTTCCCATAGGATGTAATGCAGCACAGGCACCATACAATATAATGCAGCCCAGCCCCATAGAATGTAATGCAGCCCCCCCAATAGCCCCACAATCCAGTTATCACTCATTGATATATAATAATAATAATAAAAAAAAACACTCTACTCACCTTTCCTCTTGCCCCGCGCTGCTCCAGGCTCCGGGGCTGCCCGACACACAGCAGGTGCGCGATGATATGACGTCATCGTGCACCCGCAGTGTCAGCGTCAGGCAGAGCGGGGAATGTTGGGAGAGGGAGCAACAGCAGACGCTCTCTCCTCCATCATTGGCATTCAACTGTACTGGCGTCTATGACGCCGGTATAGTTGAATGCGGGGCCGGGAGTGTGCCGACAGCGGGGGGAGTGTGCCGACAGCGGCACACTCGAGCAGCCACTACTGCCACCGGCCCTTCTGGCATTTGCCAGAACTGCCCAATGGCCAGTCTGGCCCTGGTAGTAGTGCACCGTAATGCATCAACCAGAGTAACAAGGTAATACGAACAGGGATAATGAAAAATACCAAACCTATAAACATCCTCACACTTACAATAGAGGAATGGGGTTGAACCAAAATAGGAGAACAAAGGGAATTATCACACACTCAAAACCTAGCAAAAGTCACAGATAAATCCACCAAATGCCTTCTCAAATAATAACCATTAAAAACCTCCAGCCATGCAGCATAAGCCATCTCTGACAATGAGTGTTAGCCAGGGCTGAGATTATACAGGAGATGGCAGTGGCTAACAGTTCACAGCTGAGAGCCTTAATGCAGGAAAACTTCCAGGAGCTCTCATCTGAGCAGATTAACCCCTGCACTGCTAAAAGAAATCTGCACTATATAATATGAAGGTGAAGTGCTTCTAATCAGTGCAGGAGTAGGAGAAATCAGACGCTGCCATCTTCTGGCTCCTCTCTGACGTAGTAAACCCGTGACACCCATGTTGTTGGCTCTTTTCATAACTTTCAAGCCAATTCATCATCCCTATTTTGCTAATGATACAATTCCGAGAAGGAAGTCAGGCACAAAATGCTTCCACCGGGTTAAAAAGGTGATAGGGCCCAACCACTGCTGCTCTCCATTTTCAAGGGCCCCAGTAAACGCTTGGGTGAATCAGACAGCACGCCACCTTTGCACATAGACTGCAAAATTATATTTTGTGGCAGTTTTAAGACTGTTGCTAAGGATTGACGGAACTAAGTATGTGTGAAAGTTCTTGCTTATCCGACCACAGCAACTTATGACCTCAGTCCTGTAAAAATAGACTCGTCCACAGTAACATTTTCGGACCCTAACCTCATACTTTTTCATTTAGACTGTACATTTGGATTGTGAAACAATTAAGACAGTAATTAGAAACAACATAAAGAATTAGAAAGTTATTGCTGATAGAAAACCTTTTTTCGCATGGTTTTCAAAATTTGGGAGCAGGGTCATGTGTTCTGCAAAGCACTACACGACAAAGCAAGGTCATAACTATAGCCGTAAATGCCATAATAGAGGCTAAAGATGCAAACACATTGGGGCAGAGTCGTGAAAATTGGGTCAAATGTAGTTAGATTAACCCCTTCACGACATGCGCCGTACATGTACTACGCATGTCGTGTCTCCCCCCTTTTGATGTGGGCTCCGGCGCTGAGCCCACATCTTTTCCGGCACCCTCGGATATTAGCCCGTTAAATGCCGCTGTCAAACGCTGACAGCGGCATTTAGCATTGCTTCTGGCAAACGTGCTGGAAATCCGCCCATCGGTGACTCCTGTCACGTGATCGCGGATTACCGATGGGTTGGCATGACAACCAGAGGTCTCCTGCAGACCTCTATAGTTGTCAATGATGGATTGCTATAAGCGTAGCCCGGTGGTCGGCGCTCATAGCAAGTCATCAATTCTGCTACATACAATCTGATCATTGCCTGTATGTAGCAGAGCTGATCAGGTTATGGCAGCTTCTAGTCTCCCATGGAGACTATTGAAGCATGCCAAATGTAAAAAAAATCTTTTTAAAAATCTTAAACAAATATAAGTTCAAATCACTCCCCTTTCGCCCCATTCAAAATAAAACAATCAAAAAAATCAAACCTACACATATTTGGTATCGCCGTGTTCAGAATCGCCCGATCTATCAAGCTATAAAAAGAATTAACCTGATCGCCAAACAGCGTAACGATAAAAAAAAATTCAAAATGCCAGAATTAAGTTTTTAAAAATGCAATAACAGGGAGATCAAAAGCTCATATCTGCACCAAAATGGTATCATTAAAAACATCAGATAGACACGCAAAAATTAGGCCCTCCCCCAACCCGAGATCACGAAAAATGGAGACGCTATGAGTCTTGGAAAATGCTGAAATTTTCTTCTTTTTTTTTTTTAAACAAACTCTGGATTTTTTTTCCACTAATTAGATAAAAATAACCTAGACATGTTTGGTGTCAATGAACTCGTAATGACCTGGAGAATCATAATGGCAGGTCTGTTTTAGCATTTGTTGAACATGGTAAAAAAAAATCCAAAAAACAGTTGTGAAATAGCACAATGCACGATATGGTAAAACCAATGGTGTCGTTCAAAAGTACAACTTGTCCTGCAAAAAACAAGCCCTCACATGGCCATATTGATGAAAAAAAAAAATAAAAAAGTTATGGCTCTGGGAAGAAGGGGAGCGAAAAACAGAAATGCAAAAACGAAAAAGGGCTCCATCATAAAGGGGTTAAACCCAAATCTAAAAAACAGGAGACAAGCGCTCTTAGGGCACCACTGTAATGGTACATACAGATGCATTTGCAAACGGGGTGTGGATGCCCCCATGTCAGTTTTGCTCACCTGGGTGTGTTGTGTTGAGGACAGGACACCTAGGATTGCCTGCGTGATTGCAGTAGCTGCTGTTCGTTCTCGCCCTCAGTGTAGAGTGTAAAAATGGTAAGAGCCGATGGAAACCTGTACAGGTTAATAGCCAACCGCGCTACTTCTAAAGTACTTCAGTGTAAAGATGGGATGATAAGAGATTGGTACGTTATAAGAATTAACGCATTTCGGAGTCATACCGATCTCAAAGCGCATAGGTTCAAATGAAATATCCATATTTTATTACCACGTCTCTGGTCGGTACAACCCCAAAACATGTTGATTCTAATAAAGTATCCATCATTTATCATCGGGTCTCTACTCTGAAGTACTCTAGTGGCAACGCTGCGGGCTATTACAGGCTCCCATCAACTCCTACGGTCTCTAGACTGAACCCAAAGGCATGGGTAGTGCATTTTGGACTCTTTCTCCATCTTTAGGACACCTCTTGTTAACATGTATTTTGCCCCTTAAAAATTGAACATAACATTAAAGGGGTTATTAGTTTAAAATTTGATTGTACCATAAGGTTGCGGTTATGACCGCTGAAGATGTGAACTCAGCACTGCAGGCAATCAACAGAACGAAGCAGCGGTGAACAAGCAACAATCTTCACTCATTATCTTTACTGCAGTCTTAAATAATAAACAGATGTTAATAACCTTCCCTGGGCCCAGCACTGCTTTTTCACCACTGCTCTTTGTTGATCGACTGCAGCGGTTATAAACGCTGTAGATGTGACCTCACCACTGCAGTCAATCAACAGACTGGACCAACGGTCGAGAGGCAGCGATGGATCCAGAGATGATAAGCAAAAGTTCCATTTGTTATTTTAGACCTTTCAAAACCTATGATATAATAATATTTTAAAAAGGAAGAACAATGTAATAGATTGTTTGCAAAACATAATAAATGTGGCCAGAATCAAGGCACAATAATGTTAATATATCTGCCCCTTGTTCCTGTAATGATGGATCATGGATGTCAGCCACTTTGGCAGTATTATAGGTGCCCACATTAGACAGCCAGCTTTTTTCTCCTGGCAGAAGGCTAATGTGCATACCTTTCTCTTGGGGAGCATTGCTTGGTCTATAAGGCCCCTTTCACTCATCAGGTTTTTGCAGTCAGTCACAATCCATTGAATTTTCTAAAAAACAGATCCGGCGGCATCAGCCATTTTTTCTCATAGACTTGTATTAGCGACGGATTGCAAAGGATGGCCTCACGTTTCATCCGTCATTCGCCGGATCCGTCGAAAATTGTATGTCTGGCGGCCGGAGACAACGGACAGAGTAATGTTTTTTGGATACATGGAAAAATCGGACAGCGACCGATCCGTCGCCGCCCATCGTTTGCTCGAATGTAAGCCTTTGGGCGCTGGATCTGTCAAATGACAGAATCTGGTGACGGATTCTGTTTTTTTTTAACTGAGCATGCTCCGATTTATTTAGGATCCCGCAAGTTGGATCCGTCAAAAAAAACAAATCCGTCACATCAGTTTTTCACAATCTGCGACGGATCCGTCGATCTGCCAAGCCAACGGATTGTGACTGACGGCAAAAAAACTGATGTGTGAAAGGGGCCTAAGGCTCAATCCTCAAGGAGATACTTCATGTTATTCACTTCCTGTAATAGCCAACCAGTATCCTTATCTGCACTGATAAGGAGTAACAACCCTAGAACAGCCGTTTGCAGATAAAATCTCTTATTTTTTTTTTTTATTTTTTTTTTTTAGAAGACTTTTGTTTGGCAGAATGTCATAAGGCTTTCCTCAAAGCTGGTTATAGGGTTATCACTGTCATATAGGGTGGCTGTCTCCTATACGTGGCATTAGAGATGTAACTTCCAGCCTCTTGGAAGGGATCGTGTTTGCTTATATTTGAGTAGATGTTCCACTATGCAAATGTTCCTGAATGCAGGCCCTAAATTACCCCTAATGGGCCATGAAAATACAAGTAATTCCTAGTCTGACAATATAATAATCCCTTCTTTAATTCTAAGAAAGCCCTGACCTATTGGAGACCTGAAGCCCACTGTGCTAGAAAACACCACTGGTATACAGTGGGGCAAAAAAGTATTTAGTCAGTCAGCAATAGTGCAAGTTCCACCACTTAAAAAGATGAGAGGCGTCTGTAATTTACATCATAGGTAGACCTCAACTATGGGAGACAAACTGAGAAAAAAAAATCCAGAAAATCACATTGTCTGTTTTTTTATCACTTTATTTGCGTATTATGGTGGAAAATAAGTATTTGGTCAGAAACAAACAATCAAGATTTCTGGCTCTCACAGACCTGTAACTTCTTCTTTAAGAGTCTCCTCTTTCCTCCACTCATTACCTGTAGTAATGGCACCTGTTTAAACTTGTTATCAGTATAAAAAGACACCTGTGCACACCCTCAAACAGTCTGACTCCAAACTCCACTATGGTGAAGACCAAAGAGCTGTCAAAGGACACCAGAAACAAAATTGTAGCCCTGCACCAGGCTGGGAAGACTGAATCTGCAATAGCCAACCAGCTTGGAGTGAAGAAATCAACAGTGGGAGCAATAATTAGAAAATGGAAGACATACAAGACCACTGATAATCTCCCTCGATCTGGGGCTCCACGCAAAATCCCACCCCGTGGGGTCAGAATGATCACAAGAACGGTGAGCAAAAATCCCAGAACCACGTGGGGGGACCTAGTGAATGAACTGCAGAGAGCTGGGACCAATGTAACAAGGCCTACCATAAGTAACACACTACGCCACCATGGACTCAGATCCTGCAGTGCCAGACGTGTCCCACTGCTTAAGCCAGTAGATGTCCGGTCCCGTCTGAAGTTTGCTAGAGAGCATTTGGATGATCCAGAGGAGTTTTGGGAGAATGTCCTATGGTCTGATGAAACCAACTGGAACGGTTTGGTAGAAACACAACTTGTCGTGTTTGGAGGAAAAAGAATACTGAGTTGCATCCATCAAACACCATACCTACTGTAAAGCATGGTGGTGGAAACATCATGCTTTGGGGCTGTTTCTCCGCAAAGGGGCCAGGACGACTGATCCGGGTACATGAAAGAATGAATGGGGCCATGTATCGTGAGATTTTGAGTGCAAACCTCCTTCCATCAGCAAGGGCATTGAAGATGAAACGTGGCTAGGTCTTTCAACATGACAATGATCCAAAGCACACCGCCAGGGCAACGAAGGAGTGGCTTCGTAAGAAGCATTTCAAGGTCCTGGAGTGGCCTAGCCAGTCTCCAGATCTCAACCCTATAGAAAACCTTTGGAGGGAGTTGAAAGTCCGTGTTGCCAAGCGAAAAGCCAAAAACATCACTGCTCTAGAGGAGATCTGCATGGAGGAATGGGCCAACATACCAACAACAGTGTGTGGCAACCTTGTGAAGACTTACAGAAAACGTTTGACCTCTGTCATTGCCAACAAAGGATATATTACAAAGTATTGAGATGAAATTTTGTTTCTGACCAAATACTTATTTTCCACCATAATACGCAAATAAAATGATAAAAAAACAGACAATGTGATTTTCTGGATTTTTTTTTCTCAGTTTGTCTCCCATAGTTGAGGTCTACCTATGATGTAAATTACAGACGCCTCTCATCTTTTTAAGTGGTGGAACTTGCACTATTGCTGACTGACTAAATACTTTTTTGCCCCACTGTATATATTAGTGAAAGAGCAGGCCGGAGCGAGCCGTCCCCTCCCCCCAGACGGCGTACGTGCAGGCCGTCATGACAGGGGTTTTGGAGAGGGAGGATAGAAGGGGTGGGAACATATTTAGGGGAGGGGGATAGTATGCATTAGGGGGGGTTTATAGGGCTAGGTAGGGGGTGGGGTTGGCCAGTTCCCGCTCTGGAGGCCAATAGTGAGGACCTACCATGTCGGCCGTTGAACAGGTGCTGCAGAGGCTGCGTGCGGCGGCCGCGAACCAGCCTCCTGGCTGGCTGGAAGCCCAGGTGACCGGCATTCTGGGCGGAGGCAGCGGGGATGTCCCGGCGGCGTCGGCAGGCGTGCGGCGCTCCCGGCGAGTCAGGCCACCGGAGCGTTTTTCCCCCGACGTGCCCCAGCCTCAGCGACGGCATCGGAGCCCCTCCAGGGACCCTCCGGACCGAGCTCCTGCCAGCAAGCGTCCAAGCAGGGCCCGGTCCGGGAGGAATCCATCTGCCGCGTTGGGGCCTGCGGCGGTGGATAGGCCTTCTCCTCCATCGCTGCGGGGGGCGGGGCCTCCACGCGCCGGATCTTCTTCCACTTCCGCTGACGTCACAGCGGGGCGCCGTGGTAATGGCGCTGCCTGGCGGCCTGCTTCACCGGCTCGTCCCGGACAACGTGGGAGAGCTCCTGCGGCTGCAGCGGCAGGCAGCGCCGCCGGACTTGCGGTACTGCCGTGCCCAACCAGGGATCCCGGACCTTCCCCTACGCGGTCAGCTGGTCATGGTGGGAGTCCCGGCAGAGGGCCGCCTGCCGCCGGACAACGGGGGAGAGCTCCTGTGGCTGCAGCGGCAGGCAGTGCCGCCGGACTTGCGTTACTGCCGTGCCCAACCAGGGACCCCGGACCTTCCCCTACGCGGTCATCTGGATATGGAAGGAGTCCCGGCAGAGGGCCGGCTGCCGCCGGCTACAGCGGTGGGCCCCAGGTGCCTCCAGGCAGGGCCGCATCTGGACTATCGACAACAGGCCAGGACGGGGCATCATCACAGGCCGGGCCTCTGATTCCGGACGTGCCACATAGAAGATCGGCGGCGGACGTCAGCTGGATGAGCGGGACGACTGCGGCTGGGGGGACGCCAGCTCCCTTGCAGCTTGGTGAGGACAATTCTGTGTCTGTTTTAGTCAAGGGGGTGGGGCCGTGGCCACGGGGGAGCGTCCGAGGGTTCGGCCGGAGTGTGGGAGTGACGGGGTAGGGGAGTTATTGGGTAGCGTTCGGGAGTTGCTGTCACGTTTGGGGGGCGCTAGGTCGGTGCCGTCACCGTTGGCGGCGTGGGTGGGTGCATCGGAGATAGGTCTTGGAGGGTCTTTAGGGGGCTTAGCGGCGCCAAGTAGGTCGTCGGAGCCCGTTTCCGTGTCAGTACAGACGGAGAAGGAGAAGGAGGGCGGTATTCGCTTAGATGATAAAGCGCGGGGTGAGGTTTATGTTTGTTTCGAGGGGCCGCTGGGGGCTCATCTGAAAAAGGAAGTGAGGGAGAAGATTTGGAAGGATGAGTACGTGGAGATCTTCTCGCTCCTTCCTTTGGAGAAATTTAATTTAGACAAGAGCAAGAAGGAGGACAGTAAGAAGGAGGATGAGGAGAAGCGCAGATGGCGTCTTATTCCTCAGACGTTCGTGAATTGGCTGCAAGCATTTGCGATTTTGGCAAGCGTGGTTGGCGAGAAGGCTCCGGAAAACTGTTCCGCATTGTTTTGTTACATGGACTCGATAGGCGAGGCGCATAGGGCATATGGGGGCCAAGCTTGGCTCCGGTATGACGAGCAGTTTAGACAGAGGAAGGCGGTCCGTCCTTCGATTCGCTGGGATCAGAAGGACATCGGTTTGTGGCTGCGGGTTATGGCGCCGACGAAATTCGGCCATTCCTTTCAAGGCGGGGCCGGGACCGCCGGCCACTCCGCATCGCAAGGAAGTTTTTCGGGGTCGGGGGGTCAGTCCGGACAATCGGGAGGTCAGAAGCACGGTTTGTGCTGGCAGTTTAATGACGGCCAGTGCAAATTCGGAGCTACTTGTAAATTTAAGCACGTGTGCTCGCACTGCAGCGGTTCTTCCCATGGAGCTGCCAAGTGCTTCAAGAAGAAAGGAAAGCCAGAGGGTAATTCAAAAGGAGGAGACGCCAGTGAAGCTGGACGCAATGGTCCCCTATCTAAGTAGGTTTCCGGATAGGGAAAAAGCGGAGTTGTTGTTGCTGGGTTTCAGGGATGGTTTTCGTATACCTGCTCCTACTTTCGGTATCCCTCGGGTTTTGAAGAACTTGAGATCAGCTGAGTTGCACGCGGCGGTGGTATCGGATAAGTTGCATAAGGAGGTTTCGTTGGGAAGAATGTCCGGTCCTTTTGCTGTTCCGCCGCTAGATGATTTGATAGTTTCACCGTTGGGTGTGGTGCCGAAGAAGGAACCAAACAAGTTCAGGTTGATTCAGCATTTGTCTTACCCCAAAGGGAGGTCCGTGAATGACGGGATTGACCCGGAGCTTTGCTCCGTGGTTTATACGTCTTTTGACGAGGCTGCACGCTGGGTGCGTAGTTGAGGGAGGGGTGCGCTGTTAGCTAAGACTGATATTGAGTCAGCTTTTCGTTTATTGCCCGTCCATCCGGACAGTGTGAGGCTGTTGGGTTGTTATTGGAACGGTGGATTTTACGTGGACAGATGTTTGCCGATGGGTTGCTCGTTGTCTTGTGCATACTTTGAGGCTTTTAGTTCTTTTCTCGAGTGGGTCGTTCGGGAGGTGTCAGGTCTGGATTCGGTCATTCACTATTTGGATGACTTTTTGTGCATCGGGCCGAGTCAGTCCGGAAGTTGTGACATGGTCTTGAGGACAGTGTTGTGGGTAGCGGAATGTTTTGGTGTCCCGCTGGCGCCGGAAAAAACCGAGGGGCCTTGCACGAGTCTTTCGTTCCTGGGCATTATGATTGATTCCGTTAACTGGGAATTTCGGTTGCCTGAAGAGAAGGTGGTTGGATTGAGAAATGAAGTGGCTCGGGCGCGTCGCTTAAAGAAGTTGCTGTTGCGGGAGGTTCAGTCCCTCCTCGGCAAATTGAATTTTGCCTGCAGGATCATCCCGATGGGGAGGGTTTTTTCAAGGAGGCTGGCCGGTGCCACGGCGGGGGTTAAGGCCCCGCATCACTTTGTTCGCTTGTCTAGCGAGCATAAGGCTGATTTGGAGGTGTGGGACAGTTTTTTGGCACGGTACAATGGCCGTTCATTGTTGATGGAGGACGTAGTTGGCAACGCTGATTTGGACTTGTTTACTGACGCTTCAGGCGGTGTTGGTTTTGGAGTGGTTCGCGTCCGGGTTGGTGAAGAACGTCACTTTGTTGGAAATCTTTCCTATCCTGGTTGCCGTCTACTTGTGGAAGGAAGATTTGCGCAATCGGAGGGTTCGTTTTAATTGTGACAATATGGCGGTTGTCTGTGTCATAAACGGTTTGACGGCCTCTTCTCCTCCGGTTATCAGGGTTCTCCGTCAGTTGGTGTTGTTCTGCATGTCAATCAATGTGTACATTACGGCGTCTCATGTACCTGGAGTGGAGAATTCTGTGGCTGACTCTTTGTCTCGATTTCAGTGGGAACGGTTTCGGTCTCTGGCCCCCGACGGGGAGGAGACGGGTCTGGACTGCCCGCAGGAGCTTTGGAATGTGGTATCCGGGCTGCAGGACCTTTGATTCGCGCGTCTTTGGCACCCAGCACGTGGTCGGCATATCGGTCGGTATGGTGTGATTGGGAATCTTGGATGTCGTTCTGCGGGGCTACTAATGGGGGTGAGGATCAGCTGGGCGCTTTGTTGTTGTGGTTAAGACGCGGTGCGGAGGAAGGGTGGTCGGCTTCAAAGGTGGATAGAGTTCGGGCGGCCTTGGCTTTCGGTTTTCAGCTTCGAGGATTGCAGGATTTGACGAAGTTGTTTTTGGTACGGCAGGCGATAAAAGGTTTTCGTAGAAAGGCGGGGCGAAGTGATCTTCGGCGCCCAGTCTCCTTTGGTATGTTAGAGCAGGTGGGCATGCGTTTGAGGGATATTTGTTTATCTAATTTTGAGATAGCTCTCTTTTGTTTGGCCTTTTCCCTGGCGTTTTTTGGGGCCTTGAGGGTTGGGGAGTTGGTGTCTCCCACTACGTTTAGGCGAGGGGGGCTCTGGGCCAAGGATGTGGTGCTTATTGGGAGTCGTTTACATTTCTGGATACGCCGGTCTAAGACTGACCAGGCGGGAAAAGGAAAACGGGTGGAGTTGGGCTCGGTCAATGGTTCGCTCATGTGCCCTGTTCGTTGTTTTCAGGCGTTTGCTAGCCTGCGGCCGGTTTTGGATGGTCCTTTGTTGTGCCACGAGGATGGTTCCTTTTTATCCAAATTTCAATTTATTGCCGTTTTTCGGAAAGCTTTGTCGGAGTTGGGGTTGGACGCTTCTCGTTTTGCGTCGCACTCATTTCGTATTGGGGCCGCGACTGAAGCCGCTCTGGGGGGTTTGGCCCCTGAAGTGGTTCAGAGGATAGGGAAATGGGAGTCTGGGCGTTACAAGAGCTATGTTAGACCATGAAGGCCTTGTGTTTGTTTTGATCGTACACCTGTATTTTGTCGTGTCATTGTTTTGGATTTTAAGTTGTTTGTATTTTTTAGGTCGAACCCCCATGTTGGTTTGGATCGTCGGCCACTCATTCGTCTATTGGGGCGCAAGGCGAGAGGATGTTCGGCGGGACGGACGTCAGCTCGGGTTTTCAAGGGACGTGGCCGTGATCAGGTGGATGGGTTTCAGGGGTTTGTGTTGGAGTGGCGTTATGCAGGAAGTGCATAAGGGTATTGGGTTGGACAGAACTCCTGACATTTTAGTTCTTCACGTGGGGGGCAACGATTTGGGGGTTCGCCCTTGCCGGGAATTGATCCGGGATATAAAACACGATCTGCTGAGACTGTGGGTGTCCTTCCGGGATTTGTTAGTTGTGTGGTCTGATATCGTCCCGAGGAGGTACTGGCGACACGCCAGATCTGTGGAAAGGATTGATAAAGCCAGAATTAAGGTTAATCGGGCTATATCTAGTTTTGTCGTTAGAAACGGGGGTCTGTTCATTCGTCATTTTGAATTGGAAAAAGGGGGAGAGGAATTTCTCCTGGGAGATGGTGTTCATCTGAATGCGGTGGGCATCGATTTGTGGGCTCTCGGTTTGCAGAGCAGTATTGAAAGGGCCATAGCGGTCAAGTTTGGGGGGGCCTCGGGTACTTGAGGTGTTCAAGTACCTCTCGTTGTGGCGGTGGGAGGGGTCCTTGGAGTTGGTACTAAATTGGCCTGGGGGATCCGTCGGGATACGGATTCTTCAGTTGGTGTAAAGTTGGTTTCGGGTCTGGTGGTTTGGGGGGGATCTTGGCAACGGTGGGCCGAATTCCCAGGTGTTAGGTGGACAATGGTAGCCCTTCGGGGTATTTTGGTGCTCCCGAGCCAGATGGTTGCGGCTGGGAGTAAATTATGGTCTGGTTTTCCTGTCCACTCTATATATTATGTTTTACCACCAGTTTGGAGCTTCAAGGACCTCCCCACGTTACTTTACCGTTAATGTTTTGTATGTTTATAATAAAGGGCCACTGTGGCCAATTATTATCCAAGTTTTGAATCCTGTCTTTATTGGGGTTTATTTGGGTACTTGGGAGGGGGCCTGAAGATGGGAGGATCCGACGGAGCTATCGAACAATACCAATGTCAAGAGCAGGCCGGAGCGAGCCGTCCCCTCCCCCCAGACGGCGTACGTGCAGGCCGTCATGACAGGGGTTTTGGAGAGGGAGGATAGAAGGGGTGGGAACATATTTAGGGGAGGGGGATAGTATGCATTAGGGGGGGTTTATAGGGCTAGGTAGGGGGTGGGGTTGGCCAGTTCCCGCTCTGGAGGCCAATAGTGAGTTCCCGCCCGCCCGCCCTGTTTTTTCTTCCGTTTTCTCTTTGAAACGTTTTTGGGGCTAAGTTGCTCCGGGTCATGGTGGCTGGTAGCAATGGGAGGGGTCCTTGGAGTTGGTACTAAATTGGCCTGGGGGATCTGTCGGGATACGGATTCTTCAGTTGGTGTAAAGTTGGTTTCGGGTCTGGTGGTTTGGGGGGGATCTTGGCAACGGTGGGCCGGATTCCCAGGTGTTAGGTGGACAATGGTAGCCCTTCGGGGTATTTTGGTGCTCCCGAGCCAGATGGTTGCGGCTGGGAGTAAATTATGGTCTGGTTTTCCTGTCCACTCTATATATTATGTTTTACCACCAGTTTGGAGCTTCAAGGACCTCCCCACGTTACTTTACCGTTAATGTTTTGTATGTTTATAATAAAGGGCCACTGTGGCCAATTATTATCCAAGTTTTGAATCCTGTCTTTATTGGGGTTTATTTGGGTACTTGGGAGGGGGCCTGAAGATGGGAGGATCCGACGGAGCTATCGAACAATACCAATGTCATGATTACCTTTTGCTAAATTAAATCAAAATTGCAAAGTTTCAGTCTGTTTGGTTCATTCCTCCTTTCATTTCAGATCCCATGATAAATAGTTTGCAGCCTTATCGAAACTTCAGATGTTTTTCTTGTCTCCCGGCAATATAGGATGGACATGATATCTGTGCATATAAAGGATGCTGAAACTTTCGGTAGCTTGTTATATTTTATGAAAGCTTTTAGTCTGCTTCTATTGTAATTTGCTCATCGTGTGCTTTCCTCCTTTTCTATCACCTGAGTCCAATGGGCCCCGTTGCAAAATTTTGACCTAGCCTGCCCCTCCCCTGCATGTTGGCCCCTCCCCTGCATGTTGGCCCCTCCCCTGCATGTATGGGCCATTGTAGCATTCTAAATTCTATAAGGCCATGCGAGTTTCCACCCATCCCCCATTATGTAATAATGTCCATCAATCCTGGCCCATGAATACATATATGTCCTCCATCCTGGTATGTGTGTTCCCCTCCTGGTATACACTACTCAAAAAAATAAAGTGAACACCAAAATACCACATCCTAAATATTGCTGAATGAAATATTCCAGTTGCAAATTTTTATTCATTGCATAGTGGAATGTGTTCAGAACAAGGAAATGACAAGGAAATGATGCTCAGTTGTGTGTGTGGCCTCCACATGCCTGTATGACCTCCCTACAACGCCTGGGCATGCTCCTGATGAGGCGGCGGATGGTCTCCTGAGGGATCTCTTCCCAGACCTGGACTAAAGCATCCGCCAACTCCTGGACAGTCTGTGGTGCAACGTGATGTTTGAGGATGGTGCGAGACATGATGTCCCAGATGTGGTCAATCGGATTCTGGTCTGGGGAATGGGCGGGCCAGTCCATACCTTCAATACCTTCATCTTGCAGGAACTGCTGACACACTCCAGCCACATGAGGTCTGGCATTGTCCTGCATTAGGAGGAACCCAGGGCCAACCGCACCAGCATTTGGTTTCACAAGGGGTCTGAGGATCTCATCTCGGTACCTAATGGCAGTCAGGCTACCTCTGGTGAGCACATGGAGGGCTGTGCGGCCCTCCAAAGAAATGCCGCCCCACACCATTACTGACCCACTGCCAAACCAGTCATGCTGAAGGATGTTGCAGGCAGCAGATCGCTCTCCACGGCATCTCCAGACTCTGTCACGTCTGTCACATGTGCTCAGTGTGAACCTGCTTTCATCTGTGCCAGTGGCGAATTTGCCAATCTTGGTGTTCTGTGGCAAATGCCAAGCATCCTGCACGGTGTTGGGCTGTGAGCACAACCCCCATCTGTGGATGTCGGGCACTCAGACCATCCTCATGGGGATGGTTTCTAACAGTTTGTGCAGACACATGACATTTGTGGCCTGCTGGAGGTCATTTTGCAGGGCTCTGGCAGTGCTCCTCCTGTTCCTTCTTGCACAAAGGCGGAGTTAGCGGCCTGCTGCTTGGTTGTTGCCCTCCTACAGCCCCTCCACATCTCCTGGTGTACTGGCCTGTCTCCTGGTAGCACCTCCAGCCTCTGGACACTACACTGACAGACACAGCAAACCTTCTTGCCACAGCTCGCATTGATGTGCCATCCTGGAGGAGCTGCACTACCTGAGCCACTTGTGTGGGTTGTAGAGTCCGTCTCATGCTACGACGAGTGTGAAAGCACAACCAACATTCAAAAGTGACCAAAACATCAGCCAGAAAGCATTGGTGCTGAGATGTGGCCTGTGGTCCCCACCTGCAGAACCACTACTTTAATGAGTATGTCTTGATAATTGCCAATAATTTCCATCTGTTGTCTATTCCATTTGCACAACAGCATGTGAAATTGATTGACAAACAGTGTTGCTTCATAAGTGGACAGTTTGATTTCACAGAAGTTTGATTTACTTAGAGTTATATTCTGTTGTTTAAGTGTTCCCTTTATTTTTTTGGGCAGTGTATATGACCTCCATACTGGTATGTATGTCCCTCAACCTGGGCCTATTCTGGTATATATATGTTCCATATACTGAGTCCATCCTGATATATATCTGTTCCCCCCATCCTAGTATATATAACCCCCATCCTGGACCCACCCAGAAATATATATCCCGTATCCTGGTATATATGTCTCTTATCCTGGACCCATTCTGGTGTATAAGTTTCCCATCCTAGTATATACAGTTAGGTCCATATATATTTGGACAGAGACAACATTTTTCTAATTTTGGTTATAGACATTACCACAATGAATTTTAAACAAAACAATTCAGATGCAGTTGAAATTCAGACTTTCAGCTTTCATTTGAGGGTATCCACATTAAAATTGGATGAAGGGTTTAGGCGTTTCAGCTCCTTAACATGTGCCACCCTGTTTTTAAAGGGACCAAAAGTAATTGGACAGATTCAATAATTTTAAATAAAATGTTCATTTTTAGTACTTGGTTGAAAACCCTTTGTTGGCAATGACTGCCTGAAGTCTTGAACTCATGGACATCACCAGACGCTGTGTTTCCTCCTTTTTGATGCTCTGCCAGGCCTTCACTGCGGTGGTTTTCAGTTGCTGTTTGTTTGTGTGCCTTTCTGTCTGAAGTTTAGTCTTTAACAAGTGAAATGCATGCTCAATTGGGTTGAGATCAGGTGACTGACTTGGCCATTCAAGAATATTCCACTTCTTTGCTTTAATAAACTCCTGGGTTGCTTTGGCTTTATGTTTTGGGCCATTGTCCATCTGTAGTATGAAACGACGACCAATCAGTTTTGCTGCATTTGGCTGGATCTGAGCACACAGGATGTCTCTGAATACCTCAGAATTCATTCGGCTACTTCTGTCCTGTGTCACATCATCAATAAACACTAGTGACCCAGTGCCACTGGCAGCCATGCATGCCCAAGCCATCACACTGCCTCCGCCGTGTTTTACAGATGATGTGGTATGCTTTGGATCATGAGCTGTACCACGCCTTCGCCATACTTTTCTCTTTCCATCATTCTGGTAGAGGTTGATCTTGGTTTCATCTGTCCAAAGAATGTTCTTCCCGAACTGTGATGGCTTTTTTAGATGTTTTTTAGCAAAGTCCAGTCTAGCCTTTTTATTCTTGATGCTTATGAGTGGCTTGCACCGTGCAGTGAACCCTCTGTATTTACTTTCATGCAGTCTTCTCTTTATGGTAGATTTGGATATTGATACGCCGACCTCCTGGAGAGTGTTGTTCACTTGGTTGGCTGTTGTGAAGGGGTTTCTCTTCACCATGGAGATTATTCTGCGATCATCCACCACTGTTGTCTTCCGTGGGCGCCCAGGTCTTTTTGCATTTATGAGTTCACCAGTGCTTTCTTTCTCAGGATGTACCAAACTGTAGATTTTGCCACTCCTAATATTGTAGCAATTTCTCGAATAAGTTTTTTTCTGTTTTTGCAGCTTAAGGATGGCTTGTTTCACCTGCATGGAGAGCTCCTTTGACCGCATGTTTACTTCACAGCAAAACCTTCCAAATGCAAGCACCACACCTCAAATCAACTCCAGGCCTTTTATCTGCTTAATTGAGAATGACATAATGAAGGGATTGCCCACACCTGTCCATGAAATAGCCTTGGAGTCAATTGTCCAATTACTTTTGGTCCCTTTAAAAACAGGATGGCGCATGCTAAGGAGCTGAAACTCCTAAACCCTTCATCCAATTTTAATGTGGATACCCTCAAATGAAAGCTGAAAGTCTGAACATCAACTGAATCTAAATTGCTTTGTTTAAAATTCATTGTGGTAATGTCTATAACCAAAATTAGAAAAATGTTGTCTCAGTCCAAATATATATGGACCTAACTGTATGTCCCCCATCCTGGGCTCATTCTGGTATATATATTCTCCATCCTGGTATATACAGTGGCATGTAAAAGTTTGGGCACCCCTGGTCAAAATTACTGTTATTGTGAACAATTAAGCAAGTTGAAGATGAAATGATCTCTAAAAGGGCTACAGTTAAAGATGACACATTCCTTTGTTTTTTATGGTCATTCTTTACATTTTAAAATTACAAAAAGGAAAATGGGTCAATGCAAAAATTTGGGAACACTTGGAGATTTGTGTGCTCAGATAACTTTGACCAAGGTTTCATGTCTGTTAGAGTTATTGCTTGTTCACCATCATCGTTAGGAAAGGCCAAGTGGTGCAAATTTCCTAGCTTTATAAAACCCAGCCTTGTCTAACCTTGTGCCAAAAAACAGCAGCCATGAAAATGGTGGCGGTCCACAAAGTAGGACACGGCTATAAGAAGATTGCAAAGTGTTGTCAAGGTGCACTTTCCTCAGTTTGACATGTACCGTAATTAAGAAATGGCAGTTAACAGCATCAGTAGAGGTCAAGATAAGGTTTGGCAGACCAAGCTAAATTTCAGTGAGAGCTGCTTGTAGGACTGCTAAAGAGGCACATCAGAACCCCCACTTGATGACAAAAGACCTTCAGAAAGATTTAGCAGACTATGGCGTTGTGGTACATTGCTCTACTGTTTAGAGACACCTACACAAATTTGGACTTCATGGAAAAGTCATCAGAATAAAACCTCTCCTGCGACCTCACCATAAAATTCAGCGTCAGAAGTATTGCAAAAGAACATCAAAACAAGCCTGATGCATTTTGGAAACAAGTCCAGTGGACTGATGAGGTTAAAACTCTTTGGCCACAATGAACAAAGGAATGTTTGGAGAAGAAAGGGCACAGAATTTCAGGAAAAGAACATCTCGTCAACCATTAAGCATTGGGGGTGGATCATTCATGCTTTGCGGTTGTGTTGCAGTCAATGACATGGAGAACATTTCACAGAAGGAAGAATGGATCAAATTAAATTTCAACAAATTCTTGATGCAAACATAACACTATCTGTAAAAAGGCTGAAATTGAAAAGAGGATGGCTTCTACAAATGGGTAATGATCCTAAACACACGCCAAAATCTACAATAGATACTTCAAAAGGCGCAAGCTGGAGGATTTACACTGGCCCTCACAGTCCCCTGATCTGAACATCAAAGAAAATCTGTGCCTAGACCTAAAAATATCAGTGCATGTAAGACGACCAAGGAATCTCATAGAACTGGAAGAATTTTCCAAGAAAGAATGGATGAAAATCCATCAAACAAGAATTGAAAGGCTCTTGGCTGGCTACAAAAAGCATTTACAAGCTGTGATATTTGCAAAATGCTGTGCTACTAGATACTAACCATGCCGAGTGGACAAACTTTTGCATTGGCTGATTTTCCTTTTGTAATTTTTAAAATGCAAAAGATGAAAATATGTATATTTCTTGCCTAAAATATAATGGAAATGTGTCATATTTAACTTTTGGCCTTTTAGAGATCATTTTATATTCAACTTGCTTAACTGTTCACAATAACAGTAACTTTGACCAGGGGTGATACTACATTTACCTGCAAAAGTATGCTCCCCATCTTGGTCCCATCCTGACATATATATCCCCCGTTTTTACCACTGTTCTTTAACGCATAGAAAAAAAATAAACAATTCTGCTCACCTTCCCTTCTGCTCACGTTCCCTTCTGCTCACCTTCCCTTCTGCTCACCTTCCCTTCTGCTCACCTTCCCTTCTGCTCACCTTCCCTACATTCCTCCGTGCGTCGTGCTCTCGTGAAGCCAGCAGCTGACTTCTGCATGACGCCACTGCCACGCATCCCCAGTCATGTACACGCCGGGGTCAACTGCTGGCCTCTGATTGACCGGCAGCATGGCGGGTCCACTGTGCCACAATACATTTCAGCTGAATGTGCGTCCGAGGATGCACATCCAGTTGAAGTTTGCACTGGTGTCGGCGGACCCCTCACCCGAACATGCCTGGTTGCAGTCGTGACCATGATCGTTACTTTCCTGCCTCTATGTTCAACCCCTCACGTTTCCTACTGCTATGTCTATCACTGAGAGAAGGGAATGTGGAGCAGAAAAACCATCTGAGCCACAAGCAGGAACACCGATGGATTTGTAGCATTCCTACAAAGCACTCAACTACATAAAAGACTTATTAACACGCCACAGCAGCACAACATTAATGTTTTAATGAAGACTTTTTAGAAAGTTGCTTAACTTTGCATCCAAGAAACCAATGAACAAGGAAAAAAAATATGTGCGAAGATGTGCAAATCCTTTAAACCTTGACTCTTTCTATGCTTAGGAGTTCTGTGGGTGCTTCTACTTAGTGATGGAATTCTTCAAAGGGGAAGGCAGTGATAGAACCTCCCACTGGACTCCTAAGCAGAAAGAGGGGTTAAAATGCACAAACTATTGGTTATTTCACATTTCTTTTCCTCCAAACCTATATATCAATATTCTCTGCTCCCCCTGCAATATAACAAGCTGCTTGGATATATGACTGCGTGTACGATGTTATATGTTCCCTATATTAGAAAGGGAGTGACAACCACTCAGGGCACTGCACTCTGGGCAAACGTGGTTGGCCCTTACTTCACTGTGCAGTTCTGTGCTGCCGATCATACATTGTGTAATTTATTAAAAAGGAATCTGTTAGCAGGTAATCTGAGAGCAGCATAAAATAGGGGCTGAGACACTGATTTCAGCTATATGTCACTTAAAAAGCTGCATGCTGTTGTTTCAATACAATGAGTATTTCATCAGCAGGAGCTTATCACTGCTGGACTAGCTGCCCTCATGCCTCCCGGTCCGACCACGCCCCCAGCACTGATTAGCAGCTCACTGTCAATAGACAATGTAAACAGAGAGCAGTGGTGTGGGTGGGATTAGCTTTCTGAGCTCTGCTACGTGCAACATCTAAAAACTCTGATTGCATCACAACAGCTGCACCCAGTAAACTAAGCGACATATCGCTGGAATCAGCGTCTCTCTCCCTACATTATTCTGCTCTCAGATGAGGTAGCAAAAACCTAGTGACAGATTCCCTTTAATTAATGAAATAGTCTTCTAAATATTTTTTTTCTAGGCACAACCTAAGACAAACAGTTTTTCTTTTATTTGTAAAGATGCCAGATTGCCCAGACCTGGAGGGGCGACGTGTCCGCGTGCCAGTAATGCTTATAGATGGCACAGACTGATGCAGAAGGGGCTAATCTGCACTCATTATCTTTACCACTGTCTCTTCCATCCCGATTCCTGCTTGTCTCTAAAAAGACAGAAGTGGCTTATGATGTGTCAGCAAGCTATCATGCTTGGCAAACATCTCAAGACACTGAGCATAAAAAATAAAAAAGCAGGCGGCATGTTCTGGGATTAGGATCTCCGCACCCCCTTATTCTGCAGCCCGCTCTGTTCTGAGAGTTCTCCATATCAGAGGTCTTGAACAAAGTAAAAAGGCCACCGCCAGATTAGTGCATTTGATGTATCACTTTGATTCATCTAGTTAATGATCAGAGCAGAACACAGCCCTTGGCGCTGTTTTGTTTCTGCCAGCCTCCCTCCAGCTACGTCCTGCCATTAATTCACTGGCATGTGCCAACTCAGCATATCAAGGTCACTCTTGTCTTTCAAGGGGAACCTTTGGAGACATAATAAAACTGACAGGAAGTTCTTTTTTTTTGCATGCTTTATGTTTTCTGAGTTCAACAGTAGCAGTTAATATCTGGAAGCTTATAGACTTTGTGATCCTGATGCTTCAAGTATTTTTATTTATTTATTTATTTATTTTTTTTACATTTTTGGAAGATACCTTTTTAGAAGATAAAATAGTGACAGATTTATGCAGTGGCACTAGGAAATATGTAATCTGCAATAAGTTGCAAATACAGGATGTCTTTTTCCAAAACCGCACTTTGCTGCCCTTGCAGATTGAGGTTATTAGGTTGTTTGCTTGTATAGTTTGTTTTTTATTTATTGCTGGGTATGGAGCACAGATGCATACTGTACGTTAGAACTGCTATAAATTATATAAGGGCAAGGGAAAACGGCCGTGTAATCTGTCCAGGATGATTATGCAAATGACACGCCGATCACAATTCTCTCAGATGACAAGATGATGGAGAAATAAATGTCTCCATCTTCTCCCTTCTGTCAGTCTGCGGAAATTGGACTGCACTCAGATGTCATCCGAGTGCAGTCCAATGTTTTCCATGCATAGAATGACTAGCATGGCCCAGTGTGATCCAAATATTGAATCAAACTCAGACAGTTTTTTTTCTCAGACCATATCTGTCCAAACAAAAGATCCGAAGTGCACTGCCCCATAGACTACCAGTGGTCCGAGTGCCATCTGATGTTTTGTGCATATTCATCACTGTAATGAGCGGTACCATGTGACCGCTAACACAGGACCTGATGCCGGCGCTGAGAGCATACATCGCAGGAGCTGGGTGAGTATTTCTCGGCAAGCGGGCGGGCGCACAGGGGATGGGAGGCGGGAGGGGACCCACAAACTTTATTTTTAACACAAAAATAAAAAACCTTGATTTTTCATTCCTTCTCTCCAGCGAACGCTGCTGGGGAGAAGGAATGAATGCCGGCTTCAGCACCAAAAGCAGGGGACAGCGCTTAACTGTAGCGCTGTCTCCTGCACAGTCGGCACACGGGCGGCACACGGCCACACTAATGTGCCACGTGAGCACACGGACACACGGACAAGGATAACTCCAGTTTCTCCAGTACCGGAATTATCTGGACGTGTGAAAGAGGCCTAAGGCAGGAGTCACACTAAATGTATGAAAAATGGGTCGGAGTCTCCCTACATCATTTTTAGGGTCCCCCATTTTAATAGCCAGTAAAGGCTTAGTATACAGTTGTGAGGTGATATTAGTAGCTTGGGAAGCTCCATGGGTATTGCCCCTTCCCAGGCTATAAACATTGCGTCAGCTTTCCCTCTGCTGGTTAGCACAATTAAGCGGAAGGTCACAACATTTTTTTCAGAAAAATAATCTTTTATTAATGAAATACATGTACAGTAAGCTGCACACACACTGTACTAATTATCTTTGTCACTGACATCTATATCTGCTTATTTTATGTGTATTTACTGAATGTAATCCATCTCTTCTATCCTGTTTGCTCCTGCTGTGATTTTACACTACACTGCTGTTCAATTTCCAGCTTTTCTTCTGTCTATCTATCTATCTATCTATCTATCTATCTATCTATCTATCTACCTACCTACCTATCTATCTATCTATCTATCTATCTATCTATCTATCTATCTATCTATCTACCTATCTACCTACCTACCTACCTACCTACCAAGGCAGCACTACAGGAAATGGGGGAGCTGAAAAAGGACAATGATCAACTCCGAAAGGAGATTAGAGAATTAAAAGCCCATAGCCCTGGTCATCTGAACCAGCAGGGGGCAACGAAAACAAGCCAGAGGGCAGACAATATGGCCAGCACTGAACCCCATCAGCAGCACCGTAGCCCACCCAAGACATCACAAAGTCCTGATACTGTCCTAATAATGGACTCAAATCCTGAAACCAGAGAGATGGAAGAGAGAACAGAACCAGCCACCAGCAAAGCCAGCACCACAGACCCCCATCAGCAGCACCTTAGCCCACCCAAGACATCGCAAAGTCCTGATACTGTCCTAATAATGGACTCAAATCCTGAAACCACAGAGATGGATGAGAGAAGAGAACCAGCCACCAGCAAAGCCAGCATCACAGACCCCCATCAGCAGCACCGTAGCCCACCCAAGACATCGCAAAGTCCCGATATTGTCCTAATAATGGACTCAAATGGGAAGTACCTAAATACACAGCGGCTATTCCCAGGAAAACAGGTCCGTACAATCCGCTGTGCAAGTATTGAACAGGTGACAGAGGTCATCAGTAGACCACGGTTTACCAACCCAAAGCACATTATTATACACACGGGTACAAACAATCGGCCAGACCAGCAGATCGCAGAACAACTGATCAACCTGGCAAAGATGGCAAACCTAAAATTCCCGGACAGTAAAATCATTCTGTCATCGCTGCTTCCAAGAAAGGACATACCCAGGCAAACCACCCAAGCCATCAATGCAGAACTGACTGAAAAGATCAAGACTGTGCCAAACGTGACCCTGGCACAACACCTCTCCATAAACAACAGTCACCTGCACGATGATAAACACCTCAACAAACAAGGGGTCAGCCTCCTGGCCAAAGAGCTGAAGGACATCGTGCTAAACAGAGACCCCGGGCCTGGATTCAACAGTGGCCATAATCACACTGAAAGACCCCCGAGAACGATAAAGCAGAAAACCCCAAGGCTACCTCCTGAAGCTGGAAACAAAGCTCTTCACCCAGTGTCAGACCATCGGAGGTGGAGACCTCCACCGAGGAGACCACCAAGCCCACACAGATACATGCAGAGCAGAGATAGGGATGAGATAATAAACCTACTCAATGAACTGCGCAGAATAATAATGTGACTGGATGGAACCAAGCACCGCTATAAAACGGTCAGAAATCCAGTTTGTCCCACACAGCCATACTCATTACAAGGTATATACACACAAACCACACAGAAGAATGTCTTCACTTACAATCAGCAGCTGGAATATCCAGGGTCTCAACACCTCAACCTTTGGATCTAAAACAAAGGACCCTGATTTTATACAAAGTATGAAAAATATAGACATTCAGATCCTCCTGGAAACATGGACCAGAGCCGAAAACGAATCCCTGGTGCCTATTGGATACAAGGAATTCTTGGTCCATGCCCAGAAAAATAAAAACATCAAACAGGGCCGGGGCTCAGGAGGAGTAGTGATCTGGTATAAAGAGGAGCTCCACCAGTACATCAAACCGGTGAAGAAAGGAGACAGCCACATATGGATCAGAATCAGCAGCTCCATCCTCACCTGCCAGTC
Organism: Ranitomeya imitator; assembly: GCF_032444005.1. Classification (NCBI taxonomy): domain Eukaryota; kingdom Metazoa; phylum Chordata; class Amphibia; order Anura; family Dendrobatidae; genus Ranitomeya; species Ranitomeya imitator. The sequence continues at coordinate 61,648,962 of NC_091284.1, read as the reverse complement.
TGATGTCCACCTCTGTGCCACCTATATACCACCGCCAGAGTCCCCCTACTTCAATCCAGACTGCTTCAAGATCTTACAAAGAGAAGCCGCCCATTATCAGGCCCTGGGCAAAGTTCTCATCTTTGGAGACCTCAATGCAAGAACAGGGAGAGAGAGAGACTTCCTGACCACGGATGGAAACATCTACATACTTGGAGCAGAGAATGACGGCCAAGACCCTGTACACACTGAGAGAAACAGCTATGACAGTACAGTCAACAAAAGTGGCAGAAAGCTCCTGAACGTATGTAAAAGTTTAGGACTTCATATCCTTAATGGACGAAGCAAGGGTGACTCCTTAGGAAGGTATACACTAAACTCCCATGTAGGGAGGAGTGTAGTTGATTACGCCATTACAGACCTGAACCTGGCAGATGTCAGCGCCTTCATAGTCACCCCACAAACGCACCTGTCAGACCACAGCCAACTTCTTCTGTACATGAAATCTACAGAGAAACCATCCACTCAGAAGCCACAGCAGAGCGGCCTCTTCACCCGGCCTCCATCCTATAAATGGTCTAAAATGTCGGCACTAAAGTATAAAGAAGCTTCCAGCGGACCTGAAATACAGCGGATGCTCCACCACTTCTACAACCTTGAGTACATGCCAAACCCAGAGGGAGTGAGCCAAGCAGCAAAGGACCTCAACAATATATTCTACGCAATGGCCAGACTGTCCGACCTTAAAAAAGTCGACTACAAGAGACCAAAAGAAACACAGGTCAATGGCTGGTTTGACAGAGAATGTAAAGCTGTACGGAAGACCCTGAGAACAGCCTCCAACAAGAAACACAGAGACCCCAACCACCTGGGTCTGAGGGAAGCCTATGACTCCATACAAAAGCAGTACAAAACCATCCTCAGGAGGAAGAAGCAGAGTTACATCTCTACCAAGCTCAATCAACTCCAAGACGCCCTCCAAGACAACTCCTTCTGGGATCTATGGAACCACATGGGCACCAAAGACAAGAAAAACAACAACCATATCCAAAATGGCAACCTCTGGCTCCAATACTTCAGAGACCTCTATAAAGACATTCCAAAGGAAGGACTAAGCCAAGAACAGGAAAACATAATGGCGAAACTAAAAGCAATGGAGGAAAAAATCAAAAACTTCCAAAACCCGGTGGATACACCTATAACACTACAGGAAGTAACCGAGAGACTCTCCTCCATAAGATGTAGAAAAGCCGGTGGCCTGGATGGAGTCCTACCAGAAATGCTGAAGTACAGCCCACCAGAAATACAGGCTGCAATGGTTAAACTCTTCAATATTGTACTGAGTGCCGGCTACTTCCCTCATACCTGGAACCAAGGCCTCATCACACCCATCCACAAGAGTGGGGACAGGTATGACCCAGCCAACTACAGAGGCATATGCGTCAGCAGCAACCTGGGAAAACTGTTCAACAGTATCCTGAACAAGAGGATCCTCACCTTCCTCACCGAGCACAACGTCCTCAGCAAGAGCCAAGCAGGGTTCATGCCGAACCACCGCACCACTGACCACATCTATACTCTGCACAGCCTCATTCAGAGACACGTCTACAATACAAAGAATGGGAAGATATACGCCTGCTTTGTGGACTTTAAAAAGGCCTTTGATTCAGTGTGGCACCCGGGCTTATTCCTGAAACTGCTGGAGAGTGGAATAGGAGGAAAGACCTACGATGTCATCAAAAGCTCCTACACCGAGAACAGCTGCAGCGTGAGTGTGAGCGGCAAAAGAACGGCTTTTTTCCAGCAGAGCTGCGGAGTAAGACAAGGCTGCAGCCTAAGCCCAACGCTCTTCAACATCTACATCAACGAGCTGGCTACCGCCCTGGAATCCTCCTCAGCACCAGGTCTCACCCTCCACGACGCCCAGGTGAAATTCCTGCTGTATGCAGATGACCTGCTGCTGCTGTCACCAACCGAGAAAGGCCTCCAGGACAACCTGAAAATCCTAGAGAAATTCAGCTCCACCTGGGCCCTACCGGTCAACCTAAAGAAAACCAACACCATGGTGTTCCAGAGGAGAAAGAGAAGATCAGACCAACACACATCATTTATCCTCAACAACTGCGACCTCACAGGAACGGACAAATATACCTACCTGGGCCTAGAGATTCACCGGTCAGGGAGCTTCAAACAAGCCATAGAGACCCTGAAAGACAAGGCCTGCAAAACCTTCTATGCCATCCGAAGGACACTCTACCATCTGAAGCCACCAGTGAGGGTCTGGCTAAAAATCTTCGACTCCATCATCGCCCCAATCCTCCTGTATGGCAGCGAAGTCTGGGGTCCTCACACCTACCCAGACTGGTCAAAGTGGGATTCCAGTCCAACAGAAATATTCCACCTGGAATTCTGCAAGCACCTTCTCCAGGTCCATCGGAGCACCTCCAACAGTGCTTGTCGGGCCGAGCTGGGCAGATTCCCTCTACACCTAACAGTTCTAAAGAGGGCGCTGTCATTCCGGGCTCACCTGCATAGGAGCAATCCAAGCTCCCATCACCATAAAGCCCTGATACATGAAGGTGAAACAGAAAAACCAGAACCCCCGGAACAGCCCAGCCAAACCCAACCGGAGCAGAACACCAATCACAACAACCTGACAAAAGCCGGAATTAGGAAGATGGCAGACGAAGGCCAGGAGAGGTATGTCAGTGACTGGAAGAATGATATCAACAGCTCACAGAAACTGACCATGTACCGGAGCCTACAGAGAGACTACAGACTGGCCCCCTATCTGGAGAAACTCCCGGACCCCAGAGACCGCCAGATCCTGAGCCGATATAGACTCAGTGCCCACAGTCTGGCCATCGAATGTGGCCGACACAGGCAGAGCTACAAGCCCAGGGAGGAAAGACTGTGCCAACACTGCGACCAGGAGGCCATAGAGGACGAAACCCACTTCCTGCTACACTGCTCCAAATACTCAGCAGTGAGGGACACTCACTTCAGGAGACTCTCACATCTCTTCCCAGACTTCATCACCATGAAGGAGGAAGAGAAAACATATATCTTGCTGGGAGAAGAAGAGAGAGCAGTGGAGATAGCAGCGCGGTATGTGAGCGAATGTCATAGACTGCGAGAAAGAGAACTATGATGCCATGGACTATAGCCCCCAACCTGGACCTGCCCCATCCACCTCCCCTATGCCATGGACTATAGCCCCCACCCTGGATCTGCCCCATCCACCTCCCCTATGCCATGGACTATAGCCCCCACAATGGACCTGCCCCATCCACCTCCCCTATGCCATGGATTATAGCCCCCACCCTAGATCTGCCCCATCCACCTCCCCTACAGCTCCTACCCAACATCCCCACAGTCCCTATCCCTATTGCCTCTATACACTTGCTTTGGCAAAACTGATGTGTATTTGGTCCTGCCAATAAAGCTTCTTTGAATCTTGAATCTTGAAAAAACCTACCTATCTATCTATCTATCTATCTATCTATCTATCTATCTATCTATCTATCTATCTATCTATCTACCTACCTACCTATCTATCTATCTACCTACCTACCTACCTACCTACCTACCTACCTACCTATCTATCTATCTATCTATCTATCTATCTACCTACCTACCTACCTACCTACCTACCTATCTACCTACCTACCTACCTACCTACCTACCTACCTACCTACCTATCTATCTATCTACCTACCTACCTACCTACCTACCTATCTATCTATCTATCTACCTACCTATCTATCTATCTATCTATCTATCTATCTATCTATCTATCTATCTATCTATCTACCTATCTATCTATTATCTATCTATTATCTATCTACCTATCTACCTATCTATCTATCTATCTATCTATCTACCTATCTATCTATCTATCTATCTATCTATCTATCTATCTATCTATCTATCTATCTATCTATCTAATATATACATATATATGTGCGTCACTATCATCTGTATATATATATATATATTTATGTGTATCTGTATATATATATATTTATGTGTATATATCTATTTTGTTCTAACCTGTTACTCTGTGATTTTACTGTACATGAATTGCCGGCTTTTCAGGGTAGGTGCACACGGTCAGTAAGCGCTGCAAATAAGACGCTGCATACTTCCACAGTGTCCAACCCGCAGCGTCAAGATGTCACAGCATAGTGGATGGGATTTCAAGAAATCCCATGTCCACTATGCGTGCACTGATACTCACGGGTCACCTGCAGAGATGGACATGCGGCGCGTCTTTCCAGACCACAGCATGTCAATTTATCTTGCGGAGCTGCGTACAATACAATGTATTGGACGTGGTAATCCACACGGTTCAGTGAACACATGCGGATTGACCTGCGTTCAAAAGGCAGCAGCACTTTGGACGCAGCGGACATGTGCTGTGTCCAAAGCGCAGTCGATTCCTGATCATGGGCACATAGCCTTAAAGGACATTGGTGCGTAAAAATTGGACAGCACTTTCATGCTTCTCGCACCCATAGGCTTGCAATGGCAAGTTTCGGCCAAGTCTCGGTGCCAATCACAGCCTGCTGCGAATGCGCCTGAGAAAATAAACGCTGATGTAAGCTGCCCCATAGATTAACACTGGGCCGAGTGCTATGTGATGTTTTCTCTCAGAGTACTCGGCAGTATTCAACGGTAGCGTTACTCCGGCCTAATCCTAAGAATCGGGGTCTCGTGCCCCATATGAATGGAGCAGTAGTGCACACATCTAACCTCTGCTCCATTTGTGTATACGTGACCACTGTTCTGCATGCATGATTACTGCTTCTGAAAGCCGAATACATTGCAGTGAACGTGCAGGAGAGCAAAGCACAGGAGAGGATACCAGGGGGAGACCATCCCCGAGCAGGCTGCCTCCTTCTGAGGCGCAGAAACTAGTAGCCGGAACACCGAGGATCGTAAGGCCCTCCACGACTTACGTCAGAGACCGTTACCTGTCCGCCTTAGTACCCAGGAAGTACGGTGACACCCCTAGAGGCTGGGGCGTGCTAAAGTCCCTATAAACCGCCTCAAGTCACCAGTCATACGGGTCATGTCCTATCTTATATGGGGGACAGAGAGAGAGAGTAAGAGAACACCTGAGGACCTTATTTGAAGCCATAGGCAGTAAGGGACTACAACACCACGGTGCTAGAGGAAGGCTTTGATTTCCACCTGGATAAGGGGACATCTAACTTGCCTCCAAGCCGGCCGGACCCTGCCTGCCCTGTGATCTGGTGCTCTGGACTGTAGCTACTGAAGTCTTCGGTAAATGAGGTAAAGAGACTGCAAACCTGTGTCCTCATTCTTCACTGCACCTCTCACCATCTTCCATCTACACACCGGGAGCCCTGGGGATATACTTCACCTGTGGGAAGTTATACCATTTAGCTGCCATAGCATCACCCCAGAGGACCCCTTAAAGCAGCGTCGGTCCCCACTGACCGAATACCACAGGTGGCGTCACGAACACAAACTTTATTCCCTTTAAAGACCTTTCCCTTTTACATGGGTGCCAGGGCCACGGGTCACCGCCACTGTGACATTCCCCTGTGAAACACCGGACCCTGTAACGAGTACCCCACGGCCCAGGCAGGGCGACTCATCTGGTGCAGCAGAGCTGAGCGTTAGGTGCAGCAGAGCAGAGTTCTAGTTACAGCAGAGCTGAGTTTTTTGCAGATAGAACGCTGGTTATTTTGCAATCAAGTGCAACTTGTCTTACAATATTATGTTTTTTTATTTTTATAGTAAATGTTTAAAAAAAAATGAAATGCTTCACATACAGAATACTTCTTTCACTATACGCACTGTGAAAAATGCATTGAACTGAAATGTTTCTAAAATCAGAGATAATAGGATTAATTCTAGACAAAAGAACAAAACAAAAAGTATGTAATTGTGAAAATATACTAACGAATCCGGCTGGGCTGAGTATGTCGCTTGGCACAGCATTTGTTACTATGTTTTGTTTTTTTTTTTTCTTGTTACATAATTGTCATCAGACAGGTCCAAAGAGATATGGGACAAATTCCTCTCTGCTACATCTACAATGCACTGCTATGATGGACACAGAATACATCTACGGTTTTACCTTCGGTTTTTGCGTTTTCTCCTTGTCCGAGACATTGGAGGGTTTTCTTTTCAGCATTGTGCAAGGTACCAGCTTCACAGACAGACAGCAGCGAGTGTGAGATTGAGACGCCGTCCGTTACCTCCGGCTTCCTGAAGTCAGAGGATGTGACACCACCGTGGCCACGCTGCACAGGCTGCTGTTTAGCAATGTCTCCTCTTCCTGTCACCCTGATGTGTCGTTCATGAAAGTTATCACATTTCAGTGGAATTATCAAGATTCTTGCCCAAACTACAATTCTGATGGGCGAGGGCGGTTTAATGTCATCCCAGAGTATGGAAGCCCGCGGTCTATTTGCCAAAGTATTTGCCAGAATGTGCTATGGGGAGGGGGTTTATCATGAGAGCGGCATCCACATTAGTGTGGAAAAAATGTGGTAAATTTAGGTGCAAAAAAAATAGACAATGCTACATAAGAGCTGAGGGGCATCCTGCAACCCAAAAAATCTACTATATAATTCTCTAAGGGTCACTTCTGTCTGTCTGTCTGTCTTTCTGTCTGTCACGGATATTCATTGGTCGCGTCCTCTGTCTGTCAAGGAAATCCAAGTCGCTGATTGGTCGCCACAAAACAGCCACGTCCAATCAGCGATGGGCACAGTCCGGAAGAAAATGGTCGCTCCTTACTCCCCGCAGTCAGCGCCCGGCGCCCGCATAATCTCCTCCGGTCACCGCTCACACAGGGTTAATGCTGGCGGTAACGGACCGCGTTATGCCGCGGGTAACTCACTCCGTTACCGCCGCTATTAACCCTGTGTGACCAAGTTTTTACTATTGATGCTGCCTATGCAGCGTCAATAGTAAAAGGATCTAATGTTAAAAATAATAAAAAAATAAAAAATCATTATATACTCACCTTCCGCCCCCTTTCCCGCTCCTCGCCACGCTCCGGTAACCGCTCCATGCAAGTGGCAGGTTCCGGTGCAAGGATGGTATGCGACAAGGACCTGCCATGACGTCACGGTCATGTGACCGCGACGTCATCACGGGTCCTGCGCTACCAACCCTGGGACCAGAAGCTGCCGAGTGCACCGCACACAGGCGACATGACTACAAGGGCTCCCACGGAAGGTGAGTATATGTTTATTTTTTATTTTTTGTAAGTGAAAACACCGTGTGCACAGTCACTATATGGTGCAGAGACTAGGTTCCCAGACCATCAATATAAATAAAAAAGAAGTCTAGCACTCATCTTCAGCAAACGTGGAATAGATTTATTTGTAGCACTTGGAACGTTTCAGTCCAAAGTGACTTTCATCAGTCACGTGCTAATGATAGCCAGTAGGGCTATGTTCATGGGAAAAGAAACAGTACCCAATCAATGTACAAAGACTCCGCCACTCTATAGGGCACAAAGGATAGGAGTAATATAACTTAGGCAGAGTGCTAGTATGGTGGGGCAATGACCACCTATAAAGTAAAACACCTGCAGTCTGAGGATGATGGTAACAGGAGAAAGAGAGGCACGACCTCCAGACACGGAATTGCGGTGGATACAGCATCATCAGCAAAAAAATAAAAAGTTACAGTCCTCAGAATAAAGCGATACAAAAATAATATTTTTTTCTATAAAATAGTTTTTTATAGTATAAAAAGCGCCAAAACATAAAAAAATGATGTAAATGAGGTATCGCTGTAATCATACTGACCCGAAGAATAAAACTACTTTACCCATTTCACCAAACGCGGAACGGTATAAGCGAGTCCCCAAAAGAAATTCATGAATAGCTGGCTTTTGGTCATTCTGCCTCACAAAAATCGGAATAAAAAGCGATCAAAAAATGTCACGTGCCCGAATGTGTTACCAATAAAAACGTCAAAAAACAAGACCTCTCATGACTCTGTGGACCAAAATATGGAAAAATTATAGGTCTCAAAATGTGGTAACACAAAAAATATTTTTTGCAATAAAAAGCGTCTTTTAGTGTGTGACGGCTGCCAATCATAAAAATCCGCTAGAAAACCCGCTAGAAAAGTAAATCAAACCCCCCTTCATCACCCCCTTAGTTAGGGAAACATAAAAAAAAAAAAAATGTATTTATTTCCATTTTCCCATTAGGGTTAGGGCTGGGGATAGGGCTAGGGTTAGGGCTAGGGCTAGGGTTAGGGTTGGGGCTAGGGTTAGGGCTAGGGTTAGGGCTAAAGTTAGAGTTAGGGTTGGGGCTAAAGTTAGGGTTAGGGTTGGGGCTAAAGCTAGGGTTGGGGATAAAGTTAGTTAGGGTTGGGGCTAAAGTTAGGGTTAGGGTTGGGGCTAAAGTTAGGGTTGGGGCTAAAGTTAGAGTTAGGGTTGGGGCTAAAGTTAGAGTTAGGGTTGGGGCTAAAGTTAGGGTTAGGTTTGGGGCTAAAGTTAGAGTTAGGGTTGGGGCTAAAGTTAGGGTTAGGGTTGGGGCTAAAGTTAGGGTTGGGGATAAAGTTAGTTAGGGTTGGGGCTAAAGTTAGGGTTAGGGTTGGGGCTAAAGTTAGGGTTGGGGCTAAAGTAAGAGTTAGGGTTGGGGCTAAAGTTAGAGTTAGGGTTGGGGCTAAAGTTAGGGTTAGGTTTGGGGCTAAAGTTAGAGTTAGGGTTGGGGCTAAAGTTAGGGTTAGGGTTGGGGCTAAAGTTAGGGTTGGGGATAAAGTTAGTTAGGGTTGGGGCTAAAGTTAGGGTTGGGGCTAAAGTTAGGGTTGGGGCTAAAGTTAGAGTTAGGGTTGGGGCTAAAGTTAGAGTTAGGGTTGGGGCTAAAGTTAGGGTTAGGTTTGGGGCTAAAGTTAGAGTTAGGGTTGGGGCTAAAGTTAGGGTTAAGGTACCGTCACACTAGACGATATCGCTAGCGATCCGTGACGTTGCAGCGTCCTCGCTAGCAATATCGTCCAGTGTGACAGGCAGCAGCGATCAGGCCCCTGCTGTGCTGTCGCTGGTCGGGGAAGAAAGTCCAGAACTTTATTTTGTCGCTGGACTCCCCACAGACATCGCTGAATCGGCGTGTGTGACACCGATTCAGCGATGTCTTCGCTGGTAACCAGGGTAAACATCGGGTAACTAAGCGCAGGGCCGCGCTTAGTAACGCGATGTTTACCCTGGTTATCATCCTAAAAGTAAAAAAACAAACGCTACATACTTACCTACCGCTGTCTGTCCTCGGCGCTCTGCTTCTCTGGTCTGGCTGTGAGCACAGCGTCCGGAAAGCAGAGCGATGACGTCACCGCTCTGCTTTCCGGCTGCCCGGCGCTCACAGCCAGACCAGAGAAGCAGAGCGCCGAGGACAGACAGCGGTAGGTAAGTATGTAGCGTTTGTTTTATTACTTTGAGGATGGTAACCAGGGTAAACATCGGGTTACTAAGCGCGGCCCTGCGCTTAGTTACCCGATGTTTACCCTGGTTACCGGGGACCTCGGGATCGTTGGTCGCTGGAGAGCTGTCTGTGTGACAGCTCTCCAGCGACCAAACAGCGACGCTGCAGCGATCCGGATCGTTGTCGGTATCGCTGCAGCGTCGCTAAGTGTGACCGTACCTTTAGGGTTTGGATTATATTTACGGTTGGGATTAGGATTAGGGGTGTGTCAAGGTTAGGGGTGTGGTTAGGGTTATGGTTGGGATTATGGTTAGGGGTGTGTTTGGGATAGGGTTTCAGTTAGAATTGGGGGTTTCCACTGTTTAAGCACATCAGGGCTCCCCAAACGCGACATGGCGTCCGATCTCAATTCCAGCCAATTCTGCATTGAAAAAGTAAAACAGTGCTCCTTCCCTTCCGAGCTCTCCCGTGTGCCCAAACAGGGGTTTACCCCAACATATGGGGTATCAGCATACTGGGGACAAATTGGACAACAACTATTGGGGTGCAATTTCTCTTGTTACCCTTGGGAAAATACAAATTTGGGGGGCTAAAAAAAATTTTTGCGGGAAAAAAATTAATTTTTATTTTCACGACTCTGCGTTATAAACTGTAGTGAAACACTTGGGGGTTCAAAGCTGTCAAAACACATCTAGATAAGTTCCTTAGGGGGTCTAGTTTCCAAAATGGTGTCACTTGTGGGGGGTTTCTACTGTTTAGGTGCATCAGAGGCTCTGCAAATGCAACGTGACGCCTGCAGACCAATCCATCTAAGTCTGCATTCCAAATGGCGCTTCTTCCCTCCCAAGCTCTGCCATGTGCCCAAACAGTGGTTTACCCCCACATATGGGGTATCAGCGTACTCAGGACAAATTGGACAACAACTTTTGTGGTCCAGTGTCTCCTGTTACCCTTGGAAAAATACAAAACTGGGGGCTAAAAAATAATTTTTGTGGAAAAAAAAATGATTTTTTTCTCCCCGGCTCTGTGTTAAAAACTGTAGTGAAACACTTGGGGGTTCAAAGTTCTCACAACACATCTAGATAAGTTCCTTGGGGGGTCTAAATTCCAAAATGGTGTCACTTCTGGGGGGTTTCTACTGTTTAGGTGCATCAGGGGCTTTGCAAATGCAACGTGACGCCTGCAGACCAATCCATCTAAGTCTGCATTCCAAATGGCGGTGGTTCCCCCCACATATAGGGTATCAGCGTACTCAGGACAAATTGGGTAACAACTTTTGGGGTCGAATTTCTCCTGTTACCCTTGGGAAAATACAAAACTGGGGGCTAAAATATAATTTTTGTGAAAAACAAATAATTTTTATTTTCACGGCTCTGCATTATAAACTGTAGTGAAAGACTTGGGGATTCAAAGCTGTCAAAACCCAGCTAGATAAGTTCCTTAGGGGGTCTACTTTCCAAAATCGTGTCACTTGTGGGGGGTTTCAATGTTTAGGCCCATCAGGGGCTCTCCAAACGTGACATGGCATCCCATCTCAATTCCAGTCAATTTTGCATTGAAAATTCAAACGGCGCTCCTTTCCTTCAGAACAAATGGCACAACAACTTTTGGGGTCCAATTTCTTCTCTTACTCTTGGGAAAATAAAAAATTGGGGGCGAAAATATTATATTTGTGAAAAAATATGATTTTTTATTTTTACGGCTCTGCATTATAAACTTCTGTGAAGCACTTGGTGGGTTAAAGTGCTCACCACACATCTAGATAAGTTCCTTAGGGGGTCTACTTTCCAAAATGGTGTCACGTGTGGGGGGTTTCAATGTTTAGGCACATCAGGGGCTCTCCAAACGCAACATGGCGTCCCATCTCAATTCCAATTTTGCATTGAAAAGTCAAACGGCGCTCCTTCCCTTCCGAGCTCTGCCATGCGCCCAAACAGTGGTTTACCCCCACATGTGGGGTATCGGCGTACTCAGAACAAATGGCACAACAACATTTATGGTCCAATTTCTTCTCTTACCCTTGGTAAGATAAAACAAATTGGAGCTGAAGTAAATTTTTTGTGAAAATAAGTTAAATGTTAATTTTTTTTTTTTTTAGACATTCCAAAAATTCCTGTAAATAATCTTCTTGAATGTGGTTTTGAGCACCTTGAGGGGTGCAGTTTTTAGAATGGTGTCACACTTTTTTATTTTCTATCATACAGACCCCTCAAAATGACTTCAAATGTGATGTGGTCCCTAAAAAATATTGGTGTTGTAAAAATGAGAATTTGCTGGTCAACTTTTAACCCTTATAACTCCGTAACAAAAAAAATGTTTCTGGTTCCAAAATTGTGCTGATGTAAAGTAGACATGTGGGAAATGTTACTTATTAATTATTTTACATGACATATCTCTGTGATTTAAGGGCATAAAAATTCAAAGTTGTAAAATTGCAAAATTTTCAAAATTTTCGCCAATTTTCTATTTTTTTCCCCACAAATAAACTCAAGTTATATCGAAGAAATTTTACCACTATCATGAAGTACAATATGTCACGAGAAAACAATGTCAGAACCGTTAAAGCGTTCCAGAGATATAACCTCACAAAGGGACAGTGGTCAGAATTGTAAAAATTTGCCCGGTCGTTAATGTGCAAACCACCCTTGGGGCTTAAGGGGTAATATTTACAGGCATAAAATAGCAGGTGGGAAATCCCATGTGCCACACTGAACACTGGCAATGGGACAGGTGCAGGTGCATGTGGCCGTGCCTAATAAACAACAGTGCTATCTGTTATGATTAGGCAATTCAGTACCACAGTGAACATAGAGGTCAGAGCACATACAGTGATCTGACAATAATCCAAAAACATAGAACGAGCTCTGAGACGTGGGAACTCTGTTGACCGCAATCCCTAATCCTATCCAACAACACTAGAGGCAGCCGTGGATTGCGCCTAACGCTACCTATGCAACTCGGCACAGCCTGAGAAACTAGCTAGCCTGAAGATAGAAAATAAGCCTACCTTGCCTCAGAGAAATACCCCAAAGGAAAAGGCAGCCCCCCACATATAATGACTGTGAGTAAGATGAAAAGACAAACGTAGAGATGAAATAGATTAAGCAAAGTGAGGCCCGACTTTCTGAACAGAGCGAGGATAGGAAAGGTAACTTTGCGGTCAACACAAAACCCTAAAAACCACGCAAAGGGGGCAAAAAGACCCTCCGTACCGAACTAACGGCACGGAGGTACACCCTCTGCGTCCCAGAGCTTCCAGCAAACAAATAGATAAGCTGGACAGAAGAAAAGCAAACAAAATAGCAAAGGAAAACTTAGCTATGCAGAGCAGCAGGCCACAGGAACGATCCAGGAGGAAAACAAGTCCAATACTGGAACATTGACAGGAAGCCAGGATCAAAGCACTAGGTGGAGTTAAGTAGAGCAGCACCTAACGACCTCACCACATCACCTGAGGGAGGAAACTCAGAAGCCGCAGTACCACTTCCCTCCACCAACGGAAGCTTACAGAGAGAATCAGCCGAAGTACCACTTGTGACCACAGGAGGGAGCTCTGCCACAGAATTCACAACAGTACCCCCCCCTTGAGGAGGGGTCACCGAACCCTCACCAGAGCCCCCAGGCCGACCAGGATGAGCCACATGAAAGGCACGAACAAGATCGGGAGCATGGACATCAGAGGCAAAGACCCAGGAATTATCTTCCTGAGCATAACCCTTCCACTTAACCAGATACTGGAGTTTCCGTCTTGAAACACGAGAATCCAAAATCTTCTCCACAATATACTCCAACTCCCCCTCCACCAAAACCGGGGCAGGAGGGTCAACAGAAGGAACCATAGGTGCCACGTATCTCCGCAACAATGACTTATGGAATACGTTATGTATGGAAAAAGAATCTGGAAGGGTCAGACGAAAAGACACAGGATTAAGAACCTCAGAAATCCTATACGGACCAATGAAACGAGGTTTAAACTTAGGAGAGGAAACCTTCATAGGAATATGACGAGAAGATAACCAAACCAGATCCCCAACACGAAGTCGGGGACCCACACAGCGTCTGCGATTAGCAAAACGTTGAGCCTTCTCCTGGGACAAGGTCAAATTGTCCACTACCTGAGTCCAAATCTGCTGCAACCTGTCCACCACAGTATCCACACCAGGACAGTCCGAAGACTCAACCTGTCCTGACGAGAAACGAGGATGGAACCCAGAGTTGCAGAAAAATGGCGAAACCAAGGTAGCTGAGCTAGCCCGATTTATTAAGGGCGAACTCAGCCAAAGGCAAAAAGGACACCCAGTCATCCTGATCAGCAGAAACAAAACATCTCAGATATGTTTCCAAGGTCTGATTGGTTCGTTCGGTCTGGCCATTAGTCTGAGGATGGAAAGCCGAGGAAAAAGACAAGTCAATGCCCATCCTACCACAAAAGCTCGCCAAAACCTCGAAACAAACTGGGAACCTCTGTCAGAAACGATATTCTCTGGAATGCCATGTAAACGAACCACATGCTGGAAGAACAATGGCACCAAATCAGAGGAGGAAGGCAATTTAGACAAGGGTACCAAATGGACCATCTTAGAAAAGCGATCACAGACCACCCAAATGACTGACATCTTTTGAGAAACGGGAAGATCTGAAATAAAATCCATAGAGATATGTGTCCAAGGCCTCTTCGGGACTGGCAAGGGCAAAAGCAACCCACTGGCACGAGAACAGCAGGGCTTAGCCCGAGCACAAATCCCACAGGACTGCACAAAAGTACGCACATCCCGCGACAGAGATGGCCACCAAAAGGATCTAGCCACCAACTCTCTGGTACCAAAGATTCCAGGATGACCAGCCAAGACCGAACAATGAACCTCAGAGATAACTTTATTCGTCCACCTATCAGGGACAAAGAGTTTCTCCGCTGGACAACGATCAGGTTTATTAGCCTGAAATTTTTGCAGCACTCGCCGCAAATCAGGGGAGATGGCAGACACAATTACTCCCTCTTTGAGGATACCCGCCGGCTCAGATACACCCGGAGAGTCGGGCACAAAACTCCTAGACAGAGCATCCGCCTTCACATTTTTAGAGCCCGGAAGGTATGAAATCACAAAGTCAAAACGGGCAAAAAACAACGACCAACGAGCTTGTCTAGGATTCAACCGCTTGGCGGACTCGAGATAAGTCAAGTTCTTATGATCAGTCAAGACCACCACGCGATGCTTAGCTCCTTCAAGCCAATGACGCCACTCCTCGAATGCCCACTTCATGGCCAGCAACTCTCGGTTGCCCACATCATAATTTCGCTCAGCAGGCGAAAACTTCCTGGAAAAGAAGGCGCACGGTTTCATCACTGAGCAATCAGAACCTCTCTGCGACAATACAGCCCCTGCTCCAATCTCAGAAGCATCAACCTAGACCTGGAATGGAAGCGAAACATCTGGTTGACACAACACAGGGGCAGAAGAAAAACGACGCTTCAACACTTGAAAAGCTTCCACAGCAGCAGAAGACCAATTGACCACATCAGCACCCTTCTTGGTCAAATCGGTCAATGTTTTAGCAATACTAGAAAAATTGCAGATGAAGCGACGATAAAAATTTGCAAAGCCCAGGAACTTTTGCAGACTTTTCAGAGATGTCGGCTGAGTCCAATCATGGATGGCTTGGACCTTAACAGGATCCATCTCGATAGTAGAAGGGGAAAAGATGAACCCCAAAAATGAAACCTTCTGCACACCAAAGAGACACTTTGATCCCTTCACAAACAAAGAATTAGCACGCAGGACCCGAAAAAGCATTCTGACCTGCTTCACATGAGACTCCCAATCATCCGAGAAGATCAAAATGTCATCCAAGTACACAATCAGGAATTTATCCACGTACTCTCGGAAGATGTCATGCATAAAGGACTGAAACACTGATGGAGCATTGGCAAGTCCGAATGGCATTACTAGATACTCAAAATGACCCTCGGGCGTATTAAATGCAGTTTTCCATTCATCGCCTCGCTTAATTCGCACAAGATTATACGCACCACGAAGATCTATCTTGGTGAAACAACTAGCCCCCTTAATCCGAGCAAACAAATCAGATAACAATGGCAAGGGGTACTGAAATTTAACCGTGATCTTATTTAGAAGGCGGTAATCTATACAAGGTCTCAGCGAACCATCCTTCTTGGCTACAAAAAAGAACCCTGCTCCTAATGGCGACAATGACGGGCGAATATGCCCCTTCTCCAGGGACTCCTTCACATAACTGCGCATAGCGGCGTGCTCAAGCACAGATAAATTAAACAATCGGCCTTTTGGGAACTTACTACCAGGAATCAAATTGATAGCACAATCACAATCCCTATGCGGAGGTAGGGCATCGGACTTGGGCTCATCAAATACATCCCGGTAATCAGACAAGAACTCTGGAACCTCAGAAGGGGTGGATGACGAAATTGACAGAAATGGAACATCACCATGTACCCCCTGACAACCCCAGCTGGACACCGACATGGATTTCCAATCTAATACTGGATTATGGACTTGTAGCCATGGCAACCCCAACACGACCACATCATGCAGATTATGCAACACCAGAAAGCGAATAACCTCCTGATGTGCAGGAGCCATGCACATGGTCAGCTGGGTCCAGTACTGAGGCTTATTCTTGGCCAAAGGCGTAGCATCAATTCCTCTCAATGGAATAGGACACTGCAAGGGCTCCAAGAAAAACCCACAATGCTTAGCATACTCCAAGTCCATCAAATTCAGGGCAGCGCCTAAATCCACAAATGCCATGACAGAATAGGAAGACAAAGAGCAGATTAAAGTAACGGACAGAAGAAATTTTGACTGTACTGTACCAATGGTGGCAAACCTAGCGAACCGCTTAGTGCGCTTAGGACAATCAGAGATAGCATGAGTGGAATCACCACAGTAGAAACACAGCCCATTCAGACGTCTGTGTTCTTGCCGTTCAACTCTGGTCAAAGTCCTATCGCACTGCATAGGCTCAGGTTTAAGCTCAGGTAATACCGCCAAATGGTGCACAGATTTAAGCTCACGCAAGCGTCGACCAATCTGAATGGCCAAAGACATAGACTCATTCAAACCAGCAGGCATAGGAAATCCCACCATGACATCCTTAAGGGCTTCAGACAGACCCTTTTTGAACATAGCTGATTCATTCCATTGAGTGAGCACGGACCACTTTCTAAATTTCTGACAATATAACTCTATCTCATCCTGACCCTGACAAAGAGCCAGCAAATTTTTTTCTGCCTGATCCACAGAATTAGGCTCATCGTACAGCAATCCGAGCGCCAGGAAAAATGCATCGATATTACTTAATGCAGGATCTCCTGGCGCAAGAGAAAATGCCCAGTCCTGAGGGTCGCCACGCAAAAAAGAAATAATGATCAAAACCTGTTGAACTGGATCACCAGAGGAGCGAGGTTTCAAGGCCAGAAATAATTTACAATTATTTTTGAAACTCAGAAACTTAGTTCTATCACCAAAAAACAAATCAGGAATAGGAATTCTTGGTTCTAACATAGATTTCTGATCAACAGTGTCTTGAATCTTTTGTACTCTTGCCGAGAGCTGATCCACACATGAAGACAGACTTCTAATGTCCATTGCTACACCTGTGTCCTGAACCACCCAAATGTCTAGGGGAAAAAAAAGGCAAAACACAGTGCAGAGAAAAAAAAAATGGTCTCAGAACTTCTTTTTTCCCTCTATTGAGAATCATTAGTACTTGGGCTTCCTGTACTGTTATGATTAGGCAATTCAGTACCACAGTGAACATAGAGGTCAGAGCACATACAGTGATCTGACAATAATCCAAAAACATAGAACGAGCTCTGAGATGTGGGAACTCTGTTGACCGCAATCCCTAATCCTATCCAACAACACTAGAGGCAGCCGTGGATTGCGCCTAACGCTACCTATGCAACTCGGCACAGCCTGAGAAACTAGCTAGCCTGAAGATAGAAAATAAGCCTACCTTGCCTCAGAGAAATACCCCAAAGGAAAAGGCAGCCCCCCACATATAATGACTGTGAGTAAGATGAAAAGACAAACGTAGAGATGAAATAGATTAAGCAAAGTGAGGCCCGACTTTCTGAACAGAGCGAGGATAGGAAAGGTAACTTTGCGGTCAACACAAAACCCTAAAAACCACGCAAAGGGGGCAAAAAGACCCTCCGTACCGAACTAACGGCACGGAGGTACACCCTCTGCGTCCCAGAGCTTCCAGCAAACAAATAGATAAGCTGGACAGAAGAAAAGCAAACAAAATAGCAAAGGAAAACATAGCTATGCAGAGCAGCAGGCCACAGGAACGATCCAGGAAGAAAACAAGTCCAATACTGGAACATTGACAGGAAGCCAGGATCAAAGCACTAGGTGGAGTTAAGTAGAGCAGCACCTAACGACCTCACCACATCACCTGAGGGAGGAAACTCAGAAGCCGCAGTACCACTTCCCTCCACCAATGGAAGCTTACAGAGAGAATCAGCCGAAGTACCACTTGTGACCACAGGAGGGAGCTCTGCCACAGAATTCACAACAGCTATCCATCAACATTTGAAGTATATAAAGAGGTATTAAAAGTGGGTAATAACCAACAGCACTGACATTTATGATGCCTAATTTACATGTTAATGCGTTAAATGTACATACTGAAAGGCGAAGTATCAAAAGCACACAGCTCCCGTCCACCCTGACATGCGTTTTGGCTGATACCTTCCTCAGGGGCGTCGGGAAGGGAGCGAGGAAGGTATCAGCCGAAACGCACGTCGGGGTGGATGGGAGCTGTGTGCTTTTGATACTTCGCCTATCGGTATGTACATTTAACGCATTAACACGTAAATTAGGCATCATAAATATCAGTGCTGTTGGTTATTACCCACTTTTAATACCTCTTTCTATACTTCTAATGTTGATGGATAGCACTGTTGTTTATTAGGCACGGCCACATGCACCTGTCCCATTGTATGAGCTGAGTGTGGCACATGGGATGTCCCACCTGCTATTTTATGCCTGTTAATATTAATAAAGTTGTTTGTACTTTCATATATTTTGGACTTATGACTGCTTTGTTTTCCTTGGTAATATATTCTCAGTAAAATTAGAATACTTTATAACACCAGCTTGAAAAATGATTTTAAAATCTGAAATGTTGGCCTACTGAAATGTATGTTCAGTAAATCCACTCAATAGTTGGTCGGGGCTCCTTTTGCATCAATTACTGCATCAATTTTTGTGAGGCATGGAGGTAATTAGCCTGTGGCACTGCTGAGGTGTTATGGAAGCCCAGGCTGCTTTGATAGCAGCCTTTAGCTCATCTGCATTGCTGGGTCTGGTGTCTCTCATCTTCCTCTTGACAATACCCCATAGATTCTCTATGGGGTTAAGGTCAGGCGAGTTTGCTGGCCAATCAAGCACAGTGATACTGTTGTTTGTAAACCAGGTACTGGTACTTTTGGCAGTGTGGACAGGTGCCAAGTCCTGCTGGAGAATGAAATTTCCATCTCCAAAAAGCTTGTCGGCAAAGGGAAGAATGAAGTGCTCTAAAATTTCCTGGTAGATTGCTTCGCTGACTTTGTTCTTGATAATACACAGTGGACCTACACCAGCAGATGACTTGGCTCCCCAAACCATCACTGATTGTGGAAACTTCACACTAGACCTGAAGCAGCTTGGGTTGTGGCCTCCCCACTCTTCCTCCAGACTCTGGGACCTTGATTTCCAAATGAAATGCAAAATTTACTTTCATCTGAAAATAACACATTGGACCACTGAGCAACAGTCCAGTTCTTTTTTTCCTTGGCCCAGATAAGACGCTGCTGGCGTTGTCTATTGGTCATGAGTGGCTTGACACAAGGAATGCAACACTTGTAGCCCATGTCCTGGATACGTCTGTGTGTGGTGGCTCTTGACTCTAGCAGCAGTCCACTCCTTGTGAATCTCCCCCAAATTCTTGATAGGCCTTTTCTTAACAATCCTTTCAAGGTTGTGGTTATCCTGGTTGCTTGTGCACCTTTTTCTATCACACTTTTTCCTTCCACTCAACTTTCCATTAATATACTTGGATACAGCACTCTGTGAACAGCCCGCTTCTTTAGCAATGACCTTTTGTGGCTTACCCCCCTTGTAGAGTGTGTCTATGACTGCCTTCTGGACATCTGTCAAGTCAGCAGTCTTCCCCATGATTGTGGAGCCTACGGAAACAGACTAAGGGACCTTTGTTAGCACCTAGGAAGCCTTTGCAGGTGCTTTTTGCTAATTATTCTAATTTACTGAGATAATGACTTTTAGGTTTTCATTGGCTGTAAGCCATAGTCATCAACATTAACAAAAATAAACATGTGAAATAGATCACTCTGTTTGTAGTGATATATGAGTTTCACTTTTTGTATTGAAGAACTGAAATAAATTAACTTTTTGATGATATTCTAATTTTGTGAGAGGCACCTGTATATATATTTGAATGTATATATGTACATAGTCAGATACAGGCACAAATATATGTCACTATATAGTATATATAGACCAAGTGGTACCAAGATCGATTAATTGGAAAGTGCCTGTACCAGACAGTGAATGAAAAGTGCATGTTACCAAAACAAAGGGATACTGTGAAGATCAGGCACTTTCTAATTAAATGATCTTGGTACCACTTGGGCTATATATACTATATAGTGACATGTATTTTATCCCATTATCTGACAATGTGCGTATATACATTATCTTTTTTTTATAGAAAAAAAATCTAAAACTTAACATTTATTAGGGTAAAAATAAAACGTGTGAAAAATGTAAAATCAGGATAGTAGGCGTCGATGCAAAAGTTTCATCTCTCTCTTTTCTGTTTCTTCCACTGCATCATTCTGTGTGATATATGTGGGTTACTTGAGGTTTTGTCATTCTAAGAATCAAAGAAGTTGCAGATGTCAAGCACTGAAGACTATTATTATTTAATAGCCATTAATGGCAGAATATTGTGCAAACAGAAAGCTAAATGATGACCATGTACAGACAAATAATATCTAGCATCGGGACAAGCCTCTACAAACAAGGGCACATTGTTCATGGCATTAAATTAGATCTAGCAGTCACTGACTGTGGTCAATGAGACTTTTGGTCAGAAGCAGTCAGAATTTAGCAATGTTGACGTGTATTGCAGGCAGTGAAACCAGAACCAGGTTATACATGTCCATAGAGATACATCATGTATAGCAATGTATTTTTATGGTTCCTGTATACTGCGGTAACAAAAAGGAATTATTTTTATTCCTATAAAAGTAGTAAAAATAATAATAAGCAATTACAAAAATGTCTTTTTTTTTCTGTGAGTCACCCCTGTAATCAAACCTACAATCTTAAAGGGAACCTGTCATGTCATTGTTAGCATCTAAACTGTCCCCAGTGCGTTGCATTGTGCATCACTAATGTGCTTTCTCATTACAGGCGGTGCTGTAATCATGCAAAAAGCACTTTATTTAGTGAGATTGTAATAATAATAATAATAATCTTTATATAGCGCTAACATATTCCGCAGCGCTTTACAGTTTGCACACATTATCATCGCTGTCCCCGATTGGGCTCACAATCTAGAATTCCTATCAGTATGTCTTTGGAATGTGGGAGGAAACCGGAGTGCCCGGAGGAAACCCACGCAAACACGGAGAGAACATACAAACTCTTTGCAGATGTTGTCCTGGGTGGGATTAGAACCCAGGACCCCAGCGCTGCAAGGCTGCTGTGCTAACCACTGTGCCACCGTGCTGCCCTACCTGCTCTTTGAGTCATAGGGGTGTGCTTCATTTTGTTCTGTCACGGTTGTCGCCACCCACAAAAATTGAATGATGCGCTGACCTCACTCAAATCCGCATTGAAATCCAGCACTTGCGCGGTGTGTATCTTGGAGCCGTGCTTGCCCAGTGTCAATTGGTAAGCCACGCATGCGCCATGATGAGCGGCTCCCCGCGCGCACACTGAAGCCGTGTGTAGTACCCAGCTTCACCGACATGCGTACACAGTCAGTGCACCGCTTCAGTGCGCATGCACAAGGAGCTGTTCGTCACAGTGCAAGCGCGGGAAAATGCTCGTCACGGCGCATGTGCAGCTACACACTTAACACTGCGCGATTTTTCAAAGTGAATTTCAGTGACGTTGGCGCAACCCCGGGAACATCATTCAAATTGTGTGGGTGGCGACAACCGTGACTGAACAAAATGAAGCATACCCCTATGACTAAATGAGTAGGTACGATCTAACTGTATAAAGTGCTTTTTGCACATGATTACAGCGCCATTTTTAATGAAAAAAACATGCTAATGATGCACATTGCATCTAACAATGCACTAGAGAAAGCTTAGATGCTAAAAATGACAGGTTCCCATTAATTTTACAGGCAGGCAGGAGCCAAAGCTGCTGAGCCACAAGCTCTGATGATGTGATGGGGAGAATTCTGTGCACTTGATCTCTATTGACTGACTCCACAGATTGCACAGATAGAATGGATTAAATAAAAGAGATTATTTTTCATGCAATAAAATTCCAACAAAAAAATAATAATGTAAAACACTTGATAATGAAAAAAATGATGTCATTTTTAAAACTTTTCTTTTTTTTAAATAATAAACATTGCAAATCAGCACATAACACGGACATATTTGGTGTCATTGTAATCATAATGACCCGCACAACACAGCCATATTGATTATTTATGAAGATTGGCAAATGATGTAAAAAAAATGGCGTGATTGATATTTTTTCTATATTAAATTAATTAAAAAACGTAAAAAAAACTGTAATGCTGAGGTCGTGTTCACATATAGCGTAAATGCTGCATTCTTTCTGCTGCTTTTTTTCTGCGGGTGTCTGCACCACACAGCACAATAAGAATCTTCTCTGATTATTGTGTGGTTGCTGCATTTCTTTTATGCGTTTTTCTCCATATTTGATGTTATTTTGTGGCAGATGTGAAGCAGAGTTTTTAAGATTTTGTTAATAGCACAGAAAAGCTTTGATTCTGCGCTTAAAAATGCAACAGCATTTTCTTTTCTTTTTTTCATGCGTTTTAAGCCTAAAGAAAAAGCATGCACCAAAACAGCAGAGTTCACCAGCGTCTTCAGACACAGAGGGCGGAGATTTCATGGAATCACATCCACCTCTGCTTGGAATAAACACGTGTAAAAAACTGCAGTTACTTTATTAAGAGCAGAATCAAAGCTTTTCTGTGCTATAAAAAACATTAAGATTGCGGCTTCACATCTGCACCAAAAACGCGTCAAATAAGGGGGAGAAAATTGTTATTGTGTAGTTTGGTGTGGACATCTGCAGAAAACAAAAATCACAGTATCTCTGCAACATCTGAACACGGCCCTACAGACACAAAAAAGCCAGATGTCATATAGCGACTCTAGATAAATAGTGATGAGCGAGTGTACTCGTTGCGCGGGTTTCTAGAACACGCTCGGGTCATCTCCGAGTATTTATGACTGCTCGGAGATTTAGTTCTCATCCCGGCAGCTCAATGATTTACAGCTACTAGTCTGCTTGATTACATGTGGGGGTTCCCTAGCAACCAGGCAACCCTCACATGTACTCAGCCTGGCTAGTAGCTGTAAATCATTCAGCTGTGGTGATGAAAACTAAATCTCTGAGCAGTCACAAATACTCGGAGACCACCTGAGCAACGAGTACACTCACTCATCACTATACATAAAGATGAGAAAGTTCTGGCGGCTCTGTCTGTGAATGAAGGAACAAAAAATAAATCCACAGGTCCCAACTAGAGATGAGCAGGACGCACAGATGTCGTCCCGCCAACTCTAAGGGATCAACAGCCACTTCGGGGTTGCCGGAAGGTTAGAGATTCGTGGCCTCCCATCCAGCCACCGATAAGGAGGACAGTCCTGGATTTGAGTCTACACCCTGCAGTCTCGGGTATTTGCTGAATTTCCCTCACTACCACCGCCCCTCTGACATCTCCTTCTGCCAGATTAGAAATGGTAAATGGGCATGGATTGGGGTGTGGTCAGGGTCGTGGTTAAAATTTGCCACCGCGCTCTACGCGTGATCTGTCATTGTTGTTCTTTAAAAGTTGGTAGGTATGTTGGTAATACAAGTACTGTGCTGCATGTACTGTGCTGCTTTCTACCGGTACTACAAGTACCGTGCTGTTCTCTACCTGTACCACATGTACGTTACAGCTCACTACACCTAAAAACTTGGGATAATTAATATAAGTGGGGCTCTCGCCTCACCCCTTAAGCCTGTCTCCTGTCTCCATTAGGCATCTGGGCTCATGGTATACCATTGTTCAGTGTTCATACTGTTCCTTTGGAACATTTTTTCCTCTCTTTACTCCCCCCATTTTTTCTTACATCTTGGCACCCATTGGGTTATTATTTGATTGCAGGGGAGCACCAGTGTATGCCTATTTGAGGCTTTCTGGCACATGCTTGTAGCCTGCATTTATATATCTATCTTGGCACTGCCATCATCTTGGCTAAACAGCATGCTGATATAATACTTTATATTGTTATATACCAAACACTGAATTGCAGTAATTTGCTAGATTATCTGTCAGTGTGCGACTACAGGTTTACGTATGCATTTGTTTCGGCCTCTATATATTCATGTATGTCATATTGGACTGTTACATGTTTAGCCAGGACACATCTTGTATATACATATAGCACTTTATCCATGCAGTGTTGTTATTTCGTGATATTTGTGCTTAGGGGTGGTGACTTATGGTTCTGTATTCAGACCTTTTTAAATGGTTTTATATGTTTGTCATGTTCTTTGAGGTGTAATTAAACATTTTTTGATATTTTCACATATTTTATGGGTGTGCATACTACCATTATTGGTCGAGTCTTTTTTCTTTTGTGTTTATAGCACTACACCTAAAAAAAACATGTGCGGTGTTCAGTGTTTTTTGTTCATGATTGGTGTTTCATCATTCACTTAAACAGTGATGATCCTTAATACAATTCCATGTCATTTTTCTCATCTTCCTTTAAGAAGCTGGTCTAACCAATGAAACATGCTGGAGGATGGGATGAGGCGAGGGTGAGGGGACAAATTTAGTGCTATTTTTTTTTAAAGGGCATTGGACTCATTCAACCTTTTTTACATAGACACATAGTAATGTCCAAATGACCTACACGTACATGACTATGGTTAACTAGATGGTAGCTGTTTATCACTGCTGTGCTTTTACACACTGTCTGTATAGTTTATTCAGTGTTTATGGCTTTATCTCCCCAACTCTATGGCTAAGCTGTGAGCCGTGATGTCCTCAGACAACCCATATTTACGTCAAAATGGCTGCCGCATTTCCTGCCCCAGCTTTTATACAGACTACGATAGTCATGATTGGCTTTTCAGTGCCATGTGATCCCATTTATAATTTTTACAAATATTTCTCAGTTCATTATATGCCAAAATGAATGGTGTCATTCAAAACTACAACTCCTCTCACAAAAAAAAACAAGCCCTCATACAGCTATATTGATGGGAAAACAAAAACAATGTATGGCTCTTGGAAGAAGGTAAGAATAAATGGTAGTGCAAAACCAAAAAAATCACCCTGTCATGAAGAATGAACATTAAGAAGGTGATTTCCACAACAGAAGTCTTACAGCAAGTAACAATGATG
Organism: Ranitomeya imitator; assembly: GCF_032444005.1. NCBI lineage: Eukaryota > Metazoa > Chordata > Amphibia > Anura > Dendrobatidae > Ranitomeya > Ranitomeya imitator. The sequence continues at coordinate 61,623,895 of NC_091284.1, read as the reverse complement.
CATTTACATCTGCTATATTTCAGGTGTAAATTCCCCTTCGGGTTGTACCATGATATTCTCTCGGTGCCTTATTTGCATGAACTCAACAGTTTTCTTTGCAGAATTAATTTCACAAAAATATAATCATTTTTTTTCCACTGGAAACAGTGACGTCACTTTGTGACATACAACATGATCTTCGATTTAGGGAAAGTAAACTTACTTTGCCAAACCCAAGCAATGTAATAGATTGTGACAATTTTTCCCTCGAAATCTAATATTTTAGCTATAAAGGATTGAACGAAAATCTATTTCATTGCACTGGGAACACATCACCTACACTATTCTTTTTACTAATTAAAATCACATTGTCAAACTTGCTTTTTTATTCTGTTTCTATTTTCTTTTTTTTTCATGTTAATTTATTTAAATGTTTGGTGCAAACATGTGTTGTCTGGTTGTTTAAAGGGTTACTCCCAGCACTTGGGCCTTCTCCGAACCTGTGAACAAGTCCCCAATAACACTGCTCTGGGGTACACGTCATTATCGATGATCTTTTATTCATTCTTTTAGGGGGTCAATAAAAAAAATGAGCAATCCTACCATCGTTTTGGCGCTAGTCAAATTTTGCCGATCGCGCATCGTTGGTAAGATTGTTTATTTTTCATTGATGTACCCACATGGGGGGTTGATAACTGGTCATTTTTATTTTTTTATTCATTTTTCCTATTTTTTGTCAGCTGTAACTTTTTTGCTGTTTGGGGTATATATAAATCAGGGCTAATTTAGATACAAGTGCTTCTCAAAAAATTAGAATATCATCAAAAAGTTAATTTATTTCTGCTCCTCAATACAAAAAGTGAAGCTCACATATTATACAGAGTCATTACAAACAGAGTGATCTATTTCAAGGGTTTATTTCTGTTAATGTCAATGATAATGTTGATGATTATTAATGTTGATGATATTCAAATTTTTTGGAGAAGCACCTGTATATGTTTTTTGCATAGGAGTGCTATCTGTGATTTTTCTGGATACTGCTCGTGCCTATAAAAGTGAATGGGGTCATTCATGTCCGTGATTTTTAACAGACTGAGTGGTCCACGCAAAATCGAGGAGATAGGTCCGGTTTTGATTCGAGGGGGTTCGATTTTGATTCGAGGGTCCAATCAAAATCATCTTTGCAAGTCTATGAGTCCGTGGCAGCACTTGGATGACATCCAAGTACGGTCCAATTTTCACAGACTTTTAGAAGGCAGAGAAACCTATTTTTTTTCTTTTATTCACCTACGAGAAAAATTGATGAAACTCGGACCAAACTCTGATAAAGCTCTAATGAAACTCTGACATAAATCAGTGATGAAAAGCAGTCAGTGTTTCTAGTACGTGAAAAAAACTGACATGTAAGTGAGCCCTAACTGTGTAATTTATATAGATTTTTTGCTACGCAAATATAGAGTAAAAGCGTATTTATTTTTGTATACTCTTCATTTTTCACACCCAGTAACCTGTTTAATAAATTCTACAGGGTTACTACAATCATGTAGATACCCAATAGGTGTAGAAAAGACATCTGGGAAACAGTTCTGTTTTTCACTTATTGTTCATTTTTTTCTATTGTAAATGGGGAATTTTTAGGAGCCCCAGTAACAGGGGAAACCAGACCAATTCTGTACCACAAGTCATTGGCTGAGCTGATATAGGTTGGCTAGAACCCAGCAGATCTGTTAGACCTGCTCTTTCCATCTAGCATTAATCATGCAGCACCAATTTACAATGGGCATTAAAGCCCTGGAACAAGCGTTGTCAATTTACAGTCGCTACCACTTTAAGTCGAGCTCTGAATAGAATAAAAAGCATTGAATATGAGAGCCAATCCAGGGACAGCTGGCCAATAGGACATGGAATATATGGGTCGCGTAGTTCTGCTAGTGCAGGGATGCACAACATTTTTAGTCTAAGGGCCACAATGCCATACTGAACCAATCCCAAGGGCCACAAATTTTTTAAAGGGCTAGTTATATGAATACATCACCAAAACCACCATCAGTACATTACTGCATCACAGTAAAAAATCAGTGTGAATGCATGCTAACTTAAACTGAGTTTTTTGGAGGAGAAACTCACCAAATCGTTGGGTACAGCCGGGACCAGCTGCTTCGAAAGCATCACCAAACCAGGGATTCAAGCTTCAGGAGGCTAATTTGCATATTCCAGGTGCCTTCTGGGAGAAGCGAAGTCTCCCTAAGCTAGAAGATCGTTGGGTACAGCCGGGACCAGCTGCTTCGAAAGCATCACCAAACCAGGGATTCAAGCTTCAGGAGGCTAATTTGCATATTCCAGGTGCCTTCTGGGAGAAGCGAAGTCTCCCTAAGCTAGAAGATCGTTGGGTACAGCCGGGACCAGCTGCTTCGAAAGCATCACCAAACCAGGGATTCAAGCTTCAGGAGGCTAATTTGCATATTCCAGGTGCCTTCTGGGAGAAGCGAAGTCTCCCTAAGCTAGAAGATCGTTGGGTACAGCCGGGACCAGCTGCTTCGAAAGCATCACCAAACCAGGGATTCAAGCTTCAGGAGGCTAATTTGCATATTCCAGGTGCCTTCTGGGAGAAGCGAAGTCTCCCTAAGCTAGAAGATCGTTGGGTACAGCCGGGACCAGCTGCTTCGAAAGCATCACCAAACCGCGCGAATTTTTGCCTGTAGGACATTATTGCAAGAGAGCTTGGCTGAGTAGATTACACAAGAAGGAAAACACACAGCAAGTCAGCAGGATCTAGGAGCAACATGGCAGATGTGACAACCTACATGGTGAGCTGCAGCATGTGCTACATGTTCACAGATCGACCAGAAGAAGAATCCAATTTCACCTGTCAGAAGTGTAGACTAGTGGCCCTTTTAGAAGAAAAGGTGCGGGGTCTGGAAGAAAGAATAGCAACTTTGAAACTCATCAAAGAGAATGAAGACTTTCTAGACAGAACAGAAGCATCTCTACTGGTCACAGAAGGTGCAAAAAGTGTCAGAGAACCTCCAAAAGCAGATGAGTGGAAGCATGTGACCAAAAGAAGCAAGAAGACCATGGAGAAATCACCAACCACACAACTGAAGAACCGATATCAAATCTTTGTAGAGGATGAAGATGGCACACCTAAGAATGAAGCAATACCAGCAAGCAAAAAAGAAAAGGGCACACAGCAACAAGTGACAGCAAAAAGTACAGCCAAGAAGCAACGAAGAGTGGTGGTGGTGGGAGACTCACTACTGAGAGGCACCGAAGCAGCCATCTGCAGACCGGACATAACTGCAAGAGAAGTATGCTGCCTTCCAGGTGCAATGATCAAGGATGTGACCGATAGGATACCAAAGCTCTTCAGCTCCAAGGACGTCCACCCATTTCTTCTGATACATGTTGGCACCAATGACACGGCAAGGAAGGACCTACCGACAATCTGCAAGGACTTTGAAGAGTTGGGGAAGAAAGTAAAGGAACTGGATGCACAGGTAGTTTTTTCTTCTATCCTTCCAGTAGACGGGCATGGCACCAGGAGATGGAACAGGATCCTTGATGCAAACAACTGGCTAAGACGATGGTGCAGACAACAAGGATTTGGATTCCTGGACCACGGTGTGAATTACTGGTATGATGGACTCCTCGCCAGAGACGGACTACACCTCAACAAACCTGGGAAACACACATTCGCCAGAAGACTCGCTACACTCATCAGGAGGGCGTTAAACTAGAAGAAGAGGGGACGGGAAGAAAAACATTAGACTCGAACAAAGACGACCCAGGAAAACATACTCAGAAGGGAGGTAAGAACATTTCTAAAACAATCCACAGCGAGGAGATTGGAACAAAACAAAATCCTCTAAACTGCATGCTCGCAAACGCCAGAAGCCTGACAAACAAGATGGAAGAACTAGAAGCAGAAATATCTACAGGTAACTTTGACATAGTGGGAATAACCGAGACATGGTTAGATGAAAGCTATGACTGGGCAGTTAACTTACAGGGTTACAGTCTGTTTAGAAAGGATCGTAAAAATCGGAGAGGAGGAGGGGTTTGTCTCTATGTAAAGTCTTGTCTAAAGTCCACTTTAAGGGAGGATATTAGCGAAGGGAATGAGGATGTCGAGTCCATATGGGTCGAAATTCATGGAGGGAAAAATGGTAACAAAATTCTCATTGGGGTCTGTTACAAACCCCCAAATATAACAGAAACCATGGAAAGTCTACTTCTAAAGCAGATAGATGAAGCTGCAACCCATAATGAGGTCCTGGTTATGGGGGACTTTAACTACCCGGATATTAACTGGGAAACAGAAACCTGTGAAACCCATAAAGGCAACAGGTTTCTGCTAATAACCAAGAAAAATTATCTTTCACAATTGGTGCAGAATCCAACCAGAGGAGCAGCACTTTTAGACCTAATACTATCTAATAGACCTGACAGAATAACAAATCTGCAGGTGGTCGGGCATCTAGGAAATAGCGACCACAATATTGTGCAGTTTCACCTGTCTTTCACTAGGGGGACTTGTCAGGGAGTCACAAAAACATTGAACTTTAGGAAGGCAAAGTTTGAACAGCTTAGAGATGCCCTTAATCTGGTAGACTGGGACAATATCCTCAGAAATGAGAATACAGATAATAAATGGGAAATGTTTAAGAACATCCTAAATAGGCAGTGTAAGCGGTTTATACCTTGTGGGAATAAAAGGACTAGAAATAGGAAAAACCCAATGTGGCTAAACAAAGAAGTAAGACAGGCAATTAACAGTAAAAAGAAAGCATTTGCACTACTAAAGCAGGATGGCACCATTGAAGCTCTAAAAAACTATAGGGAGAAAAATACTTTATCTAAAAAACTAATTAAAGCTGCCAAAAAGGAAACAGAGAAGCACATTGCTAAGGAGAGTAAAACTAATCCCAAACTGTTCTTCAACTATATCAATAGTAAAAGAATAAAAACTGAAAATGTAGGCCCCTTAAAAAATAGTGAGGAAAGAATGGTTGTAGATGACGAGGAAAAAGCTAACATATTAAACACCTTCTTCTCCACGGTATTCACGGTGGAAAATGAAATGCTAGGTGAAATCCCAAGAAACAATGAAAACCCTATATTAAGGGTCACCAATCTAACCCAAGAAGAGGTGCGAAACCGGCTAAATAAGATTAAAATAGATAAATCTCCGGGTCCGGATGGCATACACCCACGAGTACTAAGAGAACTAAGTAATGTAATAGATAAACCATTATTTCTTATTTTTAGTGACTCTATAGCAACAGGGTCTGTTCCGCAGGACTGGCGCATAGCAAATGTGGTGCCAATATTCAAAAAGGGCTCTAAAAGTGAACCTGGAAATTATAGGCCAGTAAGTCTAACCTCTATTGTTGGTAAAATATTTGAAGGGTTTCTGAGGGATGTTATTCTGGATTATCTCAATGAGAATAACTGTGTAACTCCATATCAGCATGGGTTTATGAGAAATCGCTCCTGTCAAACCAATCTAATCAGTTTTTATGAAGAGGTAAGCTATAGACTGGACCACGGTGAGTCATTGGACGTGGTATATCTCGATTTTTCCAAAGCGTTTGATACCGTGCCGCACAAGAGGTTGGTACACAAAATGAGAATGCTTGGTCTGGGGGAAAATGTGTGTAAATGGGTTAGTAACTGGCTTAGTGATAGAAAGCAGAGGGTGGTTATAAATGGTATAGTCTCTAACTGGGTCGCTGTGACCAGTGGGGTACCGCAGGGGTCAGTATTGGGACCTGTTCTCTTCAACATATTCATTAATGATCTGGTAGAAGGTTTACACAGTAAAATATCGATATTTGCAGATGATACAAAACTATGTAAAGCAGTTAATACAAGAGAAGATAGTATTCTGCTACAGATGGATCTGGATAAGTTGGAAACTTGGGCTGAAAGGTGGCAGATGAGGTTTAACAATGATAAATGTAAGGTTATACACATGGGAAGAGGGAATCAATATCACCATTACACACTGAATGGGAAACCACTGGGTAAATCTGACAGGGAGAAGGACTTGGGGATCCTAGTTAATGATAAACTTACCTGGAGCAGCCAGTGCCAGGCAGCAGCTGCCAAGGCAAACAGGATCATGGGGTGCATTAAAAGAGGTCTGGATACACATGATGAGAGCATTATACTGCCTCTGTACAAATCCCTAGTTAGACCGCACATGGAGTACTGTGTCCAGTTTTGGGCACCGGTGCTCAGGAAGGATATAATGGAACTAGAGAGAGTACAAAGGAGGGCAACAAAATTAATAAAGGGGATGGGAGAACTACAATACCCAGATAGATTAGCGAAATTAGGATTATTTAGTCTAGAAAAAAGACGACTGAGGGGCGATCTAATAACCATGTATAAGTATATAAGGGGACAATACAAATATCTCGCTGAGGATCTGTTTATACCAAGGAAGGTGACGGGCACAAGGGGGCATTCTTTGCGTCTGGAGGAGAGAAGGTTTTTCCACCAACATAGAAGAGGATTCTTTACTGTTAGGGCAGTGAGAATCTGGAATTGCTTGCCTGAGGAGGTGGTGATGGCGAACTCAGTCGAGGGGTTCAAGAGAGGCCTGGATGTCTTCCTGGAGCAGAACAAAATTGTATCATACAATTATTAGGTTCTGTAGAAGGACGTAGATCTGGGGATTTATTATGATGGAATATAGGCTGAACTGGATGGACAAATGTCTTTTTTCGGCCTTACTAACTATGTTACTATGTTACTATGTAAATCCTCCTCAATCTGAAATCTCTAAATTTTGACACTTTGAGATTTAATATAGCCATAAAATACCTTTATGGATTGCTACTAGTGATGAGCGAATATACTCATTACTCGAGATTTCTCGAGCACGCTCGAGTGTCCTCCAAGTATTTTTTAGTGCTCGGAGATTGTTTTTATTGCCGCAGCTGAATGATTTACATCTGTTAGCCAGCATAAGGACATGTGGGGATTCCCTAGCAACCAGGCAACCCCCACATGTACTTATGCTGGCTAACAGATGTAAATCCTTCAGCTGCGGCAATAAAAACTAAATTTTGCGAGCACTAAAAAAAACTCGGAGGAAATCCGAGGGTACTTGGGAAATCTCGAGTAACGAGTATATTCGCTCATCACTAATTGCTACATGTGTACAGAACCACTGTCAGCACATGAGTTTAGCACCAGAACCACCATCAATACATGCATGCAGCATCAGAACTACCATCAGTACACAAATGCAACAACCGAACCACAGTCAGTACATAAATGCCGTGCCAGAACCATCATCATTACATGAATGCAGCGCCAGAACTACCATCAGTGCATGAATGGAGCACCAGAACCACCATCAGTACATGATTGCAGTGCCAGACACAATGTCAGTACATGAATGCAGTGCCAGAACACCATCATTACATGAATGCAGCACTCGAACTACTATCCGTACATGAATTCAGCGTCAGAACCACCATCATTACATGAATGCAGCACCAGAACAACAATCAGTACATGAATGCAGTGCCAGAACCCTTACTGAAAGATGCAAATAATTTGAATATAGGAAAAAGGAGCAGATGCATCCCGGACAGCTCCGTGGGCCACATAACAATCTTCCTGAGAGCTAGTGCAAGAGGAGCAGTCGGCAGTTCTAATGAGCAACATTTTATACAGAATAAATAAAATGTAAGTAAAAAATCTTGAAATTAATTTCCTCTGATTATTGCTGACACTGGAATAAATAGATAGTATAAGTCTTTATGTAAATGATCTACCAGTATGTACAAATGTGAAAAATGGTTTTCTTTTGCTCACACATAAAATGTGATAGAGGGAAAATTAATTTCCAAAAAAAGCAAAAATAAAATGTATAAAAGGTAAATGACACCTCTGTAATATTCTCATCGAAGCCAAAAGAAGGAGATTATTTTCTTTCATGTCTGCAAATGTTCTCATTTCATGCATGGAATGTGTGCACTCCGCAGACGTCGTGGGTTTAATGCGCCTCTTCCCAAACCTGGGGGTATCTACTTATCTCCAGCATCCTCACTAAATCTTTCATTTGCAGACACCTTAATGCCCTCTGACTGTGGATTGTATCTCACACAGAGGACTTGTCATTATTAGTAATCTCTCCAGGGGATTTTTACATACGAGTCCATACAAATCCGACAAAGTAAACTTTTTTTTTTACTACTGTTTAATAAAAAAAAAAGTTTCAAATTTCAGTTTTCCAGTCATTGAATAGGAAGCTTCAATATCTTGGCCCTGTTCACACTACAGTGGCCAATATGTGACTTTTTACTACAAGAATGTAGTACAATGCTGTTCACATTGCCATTAATTTAAGGGTAACAGTTATTATTTTGGCCTAGAACTAGTGATGAGCCAACAGATAATCCTTGCATGTGTTGCAGCTGTTGAACAGCCACGAAACATGCCGCCACGGGGACTTGATCACATTATTTAAGCACGCCGAAGACACTTGGTTAGCACCCGAGCATGCTGAGATAACACCTTATCCCAGCACGTTCGCTCATCACTACCTAGAACGCAAGGTAGCCCCAATACGTATGCTTTTAGAGTGTGGCAAACTAGGCAATTGGCCGGAGCTGTTAATTACTAGGACACCCAACAAGGATGCACCCGTGGGAGCAAAAAAAATCTTCAGATCACCGCTTTAAAATTTTCACTATCCTAGACCACCAGAAATATTCAAATTACAAGAAAAAATGCTGTGTAACTATCTTTTTACAGAAACTTCTAGAAAAGCATGGTTATCCTCACCCCCAACAAGTCAGAACTACTCCTGGCACAAGCCAGTCTAATATGTCCAGAAACGTTCCTAATTCCCATGGTCTATTAACTTGCCATTCTTTCTTTTTTGGGAGGGTATTTCCTCCTCATCAGTATTCTGCCGGCACAATAGGTGCAGGAACTTCTTTTTTTGCTAACTTCCCAGCATGTATTGCGTTTAGCATTGTCCAATGGGTTGAAACCCTGAACTTCACAGACAGGAGAGCAGGAGCTGGGAGACAAAGACCTGCTCCCACGTCCTGTAATTTGTAGCCACTTTGCTCCTAGAGATGGATTGCATTTGACAACAGGCAGCGGACAGAAGGAAGACACCTAGTCGCTGGCATTTTGGAGTAATTTTGCAGCGGGAAGGCAACATATTTGTGATTTGCAGATTGTCAACTTATCACATGATCTTTCAAATTACTAAGTTATCAGAAAGTACAGTGACCAATTACAGCTACTCGTTAAGATATTTATATTTGGAAATCTTGAAAAACAGGAAGGAAATGATGCAGAAAGCATATTAGAAAATTGCAAGCCTTCTTGTTATACAATAATGCAGGAAAATCCTTTATTAAGTAATGGGTCAAAAAAGACGCAGATCAAAAAAATGGGTAAATGTGTAAGGTGCAGACTGCAGCATATTAATTGCCCGGGCCAGATTAGGAGACGCATGGTTTTTTACATGAGGTTTTTGTTCCTTGTTGCTATAAATCCCATCTACTTTGCCGGAACTGTAAGACACTGCGTTTTTGATGCAGCAAAAATATGCAGCGTCAAAAACTCATCATTGGCGCATAGCCTTAAAGGAAATCTGTCAGTAAGATCAACCCTCTAAGCCATCTATATGGATATTCAGGTCATAGAAAGTTGAATAAATTGATACCTTGATATCTGTGATTCGATGTCTTATTTCAGAAAAATCCACATTCTCCTTAAATGTAAATGAGCTGTTAAGATCTATGGGCCGGACATAGATCTCCTGGAGACTCCGCCTCCAGAGCTTGTTTTAAATGGAATAAGGCATTACCACTGTGAGGCATGTAGATCAGCAGAGCAGACTGTCAGTCATTACATGTCTCACACTAGTAACTCCTCCTTTCATTTAACCCCTTAGTGACAGACGATTTTGACCTTCACGACCAGGCCAAATATTAGAACTCTGACCAGTGTCACTATATGTGGCAATAACTCTGGAACACTTCAACGTATCCTGCTGATTCTGAGACTGTTTTTTTTTCGTGACATGTTGTAGTATATGTTAGTTGTAAATTTTGGTGGATATGATTTGTGTATGTTTATGAAAATATAATAGAAAAAAATTAAAACTTGAAAATTTTGCAATTTTCAAACTTTAACATTTTTATACCCTTAAATCAGATAGTTATACCACACAAAATATTAATAAATAACATTTCCCATATGTCTGCATTATTTTTTAAACATAATTTTCTTTTCTTAGAAAGGTTAAAAGTTTAGCAGCAATTTCTCATTTTTGCCATCAAATTTACAAAACCTGTTTCTTTAGGCACCTACTCAGATTTAAATGGACTTTGCGGGGCCTATATATTGGAAACTCAACAAAAGTAATGCGATTTTAAAAACTGCACCCCTCAAACACTTCAAAACTGTTGTTGGGAATTTTTTTTAACTCTTTAAATGTTACACAGGAATTAATGCAAAGGGAATAAAAAAATGAAAAAAAAGAAAACTTTACCTCTACAATGTTTCTTTAGCCCCAATTTTTTTCACTTTTGCAAGAGGTAACACTAAAAAGTTAACCACACAGTTTGTTACCCACTTTCTTGCAATAGCGGCAATACCTGTTTGTTTGGACAAACAGCAGAGCTCTGAGTGGAAGGAGCAATATTTGAATTTTGACACACAAATTTGCCTTGGATGGCTGGCACCATGTCACATTGCAGGGCCCCTAAGTTATCAATATATAATTTTATTTAACCTTCTATGACCTACTGACAGATTATCTTTAAATACGTGTTAGAGTATGTTCACATGGTGTCTTTTAGACACTGGTGTACCTGCACAGTTTTTAAACATGGTTCAGGGAAACATGTATATTAATGACAGCTTCCAAGTGGAAGCCATATGGTGAATAAAACGGTCACTTCTTTTAGCCGCTTCATTGCCTTCAAAGTTACAAAACATGAGTCACTGTATTACCTGTGCACTATACACTATACACTATATACAGAAATATACAGAGATCCTGTGTATAATGTCGCTGGTGAGTCTTTGTATTATCTGTACACTTACACTATACACTTTATACAGAACTACTATGTATAATGTGTTAAGGCTAGCGGAACGCACCAAATATAAGACAGATAGTGTATGGTGCGTTCGCAGCCCGGGGTCCACCGTGCAGAGATGGAACCTGCTGCTAAGTAATGACGGACTATATGGCGGTACTCATAAGTATACACACGTGGGCTAAACTTCACCCAGCGTGAAGGAAGCGATCCTGTTGCGTCACAGGATCGCGGTACCGCACATAGAAGGCGAGCAAGTAGTCAGCGAACTCAACCCCAACTAGGATTGAAGTCCGATTAGACCCTTGCTGGCACAACACCGCAACTGGGTGTGTAAGGAAGCAGAATAACAATATTAGGGCACAAGAGTGCATGCGGTGCCGCACTGACGAACGCCACTAACCACCCAGGCTTGGGTAAGGAAAGCACAGAGGAAGTGCACGGCGCCGTACTGACGGTCACAGCAACTGGACGCTGTAACGTGTGATTAGTGCTGTAGGATAAGTCGGGCGCTAGATAGCAACCATACACCTTCCGCGAACAGACATTCAATAGGGAAGGGGTATCCAAGGACGACTTGCACTCACAACAAACATACGCAAGCAAATGTACACTAGCGCATGGCCGTGCGGTCATGCGCAGTTTATATAGTTGCAGCACAGGAAGTGGCCACAGAAACTTTGCCCTTCCAAGACCTGCCAAGAGGACCAATGGAATGTGCTGCAGAGCCTGAGCACATGACCCTCGATCTCCAACGGGAGATCTTGCCCTGGGCATGCTCAGTGTGTGCAGACAAGGACTTAGTCCCAGAGAAGTCCGCTCGCTGCTGACCAGCACTGGCTTTAATGGCAGAAGCTGAAGAAGCAGCAGTAACTCTCTGTACAGAGTGAGACTGAGCAAGACGCTGGGACCGACGTCCCTGCTGAGTAGACTCCACTGCGGCTGGATAAGAATGGGAGACCGCAGCGGAGATGGCCCGAGATTCCCCCTGTGCAGAAGCGGGAACTCGAGACCTAACATTACCCCCCCTCCTAGGGCCCCCCCCTCCTTGGGCCTCGCTACGCTCGAAGGCAGCAATGAGCTGTGGGGCCCGAATGTTTTCAGCAGGCTCCCATGACCTGTCCTCTGGGCCATAACCCTTCCAATCCACCAGATAGAACTTTTTGCTGCGTACCACCTTGCACCCCAAAATAGCGTTCACCTCGTAATCGTCCGTAGACGAACCCGATGTCCCGGCAGATGACTCGGAAAACCGGGACAGGTATACGGGTTTCAAGAGGGACACATGAAAGGTGTCGGTGATACCCAAGCGTGGAGGAAGAGCCAAACGGTAGACCACAGGATTAACCTGTTCGAGAACCTTGAAGGGACCCAAGTAGCGAGGAGCAAACTTAGTGGACTCAACTCGCAGCCTGATGTTACGGGTGGAGAGCCACACCAAGTCGCCAGGAGCAAAGGTCGGAGCGGGGCGCCGATGAACATCGGCGGAGGACTTCATTCTCTCCTTGGAGGCCCGAATGGCAGCCTGCATGCGGTCCCAAATGTCCCGTGCCTCCACAGCCCAGTCCGCCACCCTGGAGTCAGCAGAAGACACAGGCATGGGCACAGGAACACGCGGATGCTGGCCGTAATTTAGGAGGAATGGAGTCTGACCGGTGGAGTCGGCTACGGCATTGTTAAGTGCAAACTCTGCCCACGGTAGCAAGGATGCCCAGTCATCCTGCCTGGCAGAAACAAAATGTCGTAAATATGTGACCAAGGTTTGGTTGGCCCTCTCTACCAACCCATTCGTCTCGGGATGATATGCCGAAGAGAGATTCAACTCAATAGTGAGTAGACGACAAAGCTCTCTCCAGAATCGAGACGCAAACTAGGGACCCCGGTCACTAACAGTTTTGTCTGGCATACCGTGTAGGCGAAAGATATGCTTGACGAACAAGACAGCCAACGCCCGTTCAGAAGGTAGCCGTGGAAGAGGCACCAAGTGCACCATTTTGGAAAAATGGTCGGTGATCACCCAGATAATGGTGCAGTTACGAGACTTGGGTAAGCCCACCACAAAGTCCATCCCGACCATCTCCCAGGGCCTGTCCGCCACCGGCAGAGGAAAAAGCAAACCAGCTGGCCGTTGCCGAGGAGTCTTGTTCTTGGCGCAAGAGACACATGCCCGAACATACTCTGCGACATCACGAGCCATATGCGGCCACCAGTACGTCCTCGCCAGTAACTCAGATGTCCTTTTGGTACCAAAATGTCCACCCACCCTGGACGAGTGTGCCCAAGAGAGAACCTCCGGTCGCAAATTGGATGGAACAAAAGTCTTGCCCGGGGGCACAGACTCTAGCGAAACCGGGGCCACAGTTCTCAAGCTCTCGGTGGGGACAATAAGCCGAGGCTCCTCCTCCTCCTCCGCAGATGACACAACGGAGCGAGAGAGAGCGTCGGCCCGAATGTTTTTCTCCCCAGGAAGAAAATGGAGGGTGAAATGAAACCGGGAGAAGAATAAGGACCATCTGGCCTGGTGAGAATTCAACCGCTGGGCTGTCTGCAGGTACACCAAATTTTTATGGTCTGTGAAGACTTGGAAGGGAAAACGTGCTCCCTCCAAGAGATGTCTCCACTCCGAGAAAGCCAACTTCATGGCTAACAACTCCCTGTCCCCGATGGAATAATTCCTCTCTGCTGGTGAGAAGGTCTTGGAGAAAAAGAAGCAAGGATGCTTCCGACCTTGAGCATCCTTTTGGAAGAGGACTGCTCCAGCACCAACAGAAGAGGCATCCACCTCCATGATAAATGGCTTATCAACATCGGGGCGATGTAGGATGGGAGCGCTAGCAAAGTGTGACTTTATAGAGTTAAAGGCCTTGGAGACCTCCTCAGACCACAATTTGGGATTCGCCCCCTTCTTGGTGAGGGCAACCAAGGGAGCTACCAAAGTTGAGAAGTGCGGAATGAACTGGCGATAATAATTAATGAACCCCATAAAGCGCTGCACCGCTTTAAGAGAATGGGGTTCCTGCCAGTCCATCACAGCCTGTAGTTTGGCAGGATCCATAGCCAATCTCTGGGCAGAGATGATGTAGCCTAGGAAAGGTAGGGACTCCTGCTCAAACATACACTTCTCCAACTTGGCATAGAGGGAGTTTGCCCGTAGGAGGTCGAAGACTTTGCAAACATCTCTCCGGTGGGAGTCAATATCTGGAGAGTAGATGAGAATATCATCCAGATAGACTACGACCGAGGTGGAAAGCATATCCCGGAAGATATCGTTCACAAAGTCTTGGAAAACCGCTGGGGCATTACAGAGCCCGAAGGGCATCACCAGATATTCATAGTGCCCATCCCTGGTGTTAAAAGCCGTCTTCCATTCGTCCCCCTCACGGATGCGAATCATGTTGTAAGCACCCCGCAGATCTAGTTTAGTAAATACCCTTGCTCCCCGAAGCCTATCGAAGAGCTCAGATATCAAGGGCAAAGGATACTTATTTTTAACGGTGATAGCGTTAAGACCCCTGTAGTCTATGCATGGACGCAATTCCCCATTCTTCTTCTGCACGAAGAAGAACCCTGCCCCAGCAGGTGACACTGACTTCCTAATGAATCCTCTTGCCAGATTTTCCTGGATGTACTGTGACATTGCCTCCGTCTCCGGGAGAGATAGCGGATAGACTCGACCCCGGGGAGGCTCAGCACCAGGCAAGAGATCAATAGGACAGTCATAGGGGCGATGGGGCGGAAGGATCTCCGCCGCCTTTTTGGAGAACATGTCTGCATAAGACCAATACTGCTTGGGGAGAGAGGAAAGATCTGCGGGTACCTCTGTAGTAGCAACCTGAACGCACTCCCTCTGACACCTACCCCCACAAGATTCACCCCATCCCAGGATTCTGCCAGAGGACCACTCGATATGAGGAGAGGGGTACTGTAGCCAAGGTATTCCCAACAGGACCTCATCAATTCCCTCTGGAATGACGAGCAGAGATATAATCTCCTGATGAGATGGCGACATGGACAGAGTAAAAGGGATGGTCTGGTGTGTTATCTGTGAGGGCAGTGTCGACCCATTCACCACTCGTACCGTTACTGGTTGAGCTAGCATAACCAGGGGTATTGCGTGACGTTGGGCGAAGGCAGAAGACATAAAATTGCCCTCCACCCCAGAATCCACGCAGAGCTCTACCGAGTGGGAGAATGAGCCTATAGTAATTGTCCCCTTAAAGGACAATTTAGAGGCAAACGTCGCCGTGTCTAGTGTACCTCCACCTACTACCACTAGACGCTGACGTTTCCTCGACCGCTGAGAACATCTGGTGGCTAGATGTCCTGACTGCTGGCAAACATGACAGACCTTGAGTGCACAAGCGGTCCGAGACTTAGATCCCGCTTGTGACACTTCCCTGGCCTCATGTGACTCAGGAACCAGGACCGGAGATTCCAGAGGTTTGACGAAGGTAGGAGCCAGCCGAAACCTCTGCCTACACTGGGCTCGCTCTAACCTCCGCTCGTTAAAACGGAGGTCAATTCGAGTGGAGACAGTTATTAACTTCTCCAGTGTGGCAGGAATCTCCCTAGTGGCCAGAGCGTCCTTAACGTGGTCAGCCAGGCCCCTCCAAAATATGGGGATAAGAGCTTTATCCGACCAATCCAGCTCAGAAGCTAAAGTGCGGAATTGGACGGCAAAATGACTGTCCAAGGACTCACCCTGAGTTAATGCCAGCAGTTGGAGCGCAGTATCATGGGTGACTTGAGGTCCTAAAAAGACCTGTTTCAGAGTGCTCAGAAACAGCGGAGCACTCTGCACCACATGATCACCACGCTCCCACAGCGGCGTAGCACATTCCAACGCCCTGTCCGACAAGAGAGACACTATAAATCCCACCTTAGCCCACTCTGTGGGAAAACGTGCAGCCAGGAGCTCGAGGTGAATAGAGCACTGACTCACAAATCCCCTACAAAACTTGCTATCACCAGAAAATTTTTCTGGCAGCGGGAGGCGAGAAAATGTCGGAGCAGGGGTGGCAATGGACAGGGTTACTGCAGCCACGCTAGCAGCCTGTACAGCAACTGCGGTAACATCCACAGCTGAGGTTGAGCTCTCGAGAGCCGCCAACCTACCCTCCAGCTGCTGGATATACCGCAAGGATTGCTGTTTGTCCGTCATTACTAGCCAGACCCTGGCGCTAGTGTAATGTTAAGGCTAGCGGAACGCACCAAATATAAGACAGATAGTGTATGGTGCGTTCACAGCCCGGGGTCCACCGTGCAGAGATGGAACCTGCTGCTAAGTAATGACGGACTATATGGCGGTACTCATAAGTAGTCCACACAGTCAAAAGCGGCGCACTCACTATAAGTTGGTGCTCAGAGGTAAAAAATGGTCATGCAAAAGAAAAACAACCTCTAGCACTCAAAAGTAATTCAACACTTTTTTCTTTCTTGAGAAAAATATTATTTATTAATCTTCAACATTCAGCCGATATTTGACATAGACATCAGAAATATGCAACGTTTCGGCACATTAGTGCCTTTCTCAAGGAAGTCTATTCCACAGGGATAAGTTGCCAAAAAGAACCACGGAGCCTTCAGGCTCATCTATATACTGGCACTGTAGTAATGTATGGAATCGGCGTGTGTCACAAGAAGACAGGAAGTAACTCATAAGTATACACACGTGGGTTAAACTTCACCCAGCGTGAAGGAAGCGATCCTGTTGTGTCACAGGATCGCGGTATCGCACATAGAAGGCGAGCAAGTAGTCAGCGAACTCAACCCCAACTAGGATTGAAGTCCGATTAGACCCTTGCTGGCACAACACCGCAACTGGGTGTGTAAGGAAGCAGAATAACAATATTAGGGCACAAGAGTGCATGCGGTGCCGCACTGACAAACGCCACTAACCACCCAGGCTTGGGTAAGGAAAGCACAGAGGAAGTGCACGGCGCCGTACTGGCGGTCACAGCAACTGGACGCTGTAACGTGTGATTAGTGCTGTAGGATAAGTCGGGCGCTAGATAGCAACCATACACCTTCCGCGAACAGACATTCAATAGGGAAGGGGTATCCAAGGACGACTTGCACTCACAACAAACGTACGCAAGCAAATGTACACTAGCGCATGGCCGTGCGGTCATGCGCAGTTTATATAGTTGCAGCACAGGAAGTGGCCACAGAAACTTTGCCCTTCCAAGACCTGCCAAGAGGACCAATGGAATGTGCTGCAGAGCCTGAGCACATGACCCTCGATCTCCAACGGGAGATCTTGCCCTGGGCATGCTCAGTGTGTGCAGACAAGGACTTAGTCCCAGAGAAGTCCGCTCGCTGCTGACCAGCACTGGCTTTAATGGCAGAAGCTGAAGAAGCAGCAGTAACTCTCTGTACAGAGTGAGACTGAGCAAGACGCTGGGACCGACGTCCCTGCTGAGCAGACTCCACTGTGGCTGGATAAGAATGGGAGACCGCAGCGGAGATGGCCCGAGATTCCCCCTGTGCAGAAGCGGGAACTCGAGACCTAACATAATGTCACTGATGAGTCACTGTATTACTTGTACACTATATACAGAGCTCCTGTGTATAATGTCACTAGTGATCCCTGTATTACCTGTACACTGACACTATATAGAGAGCTCCTGTGTATAATGTTGCTGGTGAGTCTTTGTATTATCTGTACACTTACACTATACACTTTATACAGAACTACTATGTATAATGTCACTGAAGAGTCACTGTATTACCTGTACACTATATACAGAGCTCCTGTGTATAATGTCAGAGCTCCTGTGTATAATGTCACTAGTGATCCCTGTATTACCTGTACAGAGCTTCTGTGTATAATGTCGCTGGTATTACCTGTCCACTTACACTATACACTGTATACTATGTACAGAGCTCCTGGGTATAATGGCACTTATGGTAATATTAGTATTGTGGCTTTTTTTTATTAATGATCAGTATTGTAGTATTTGGTTACTATGTGGTGTCAATGTTTGATCTGGTTATGGTGTGGCATTATTTGTCCCATGCATGTGGTATTATTTGGTCACTATGTGGCACTATGTGATCTGGTCATGGTGCGGTGGTATTTGTTCATTGTATTTGGTATTATTTGGTCACTATATGGTGGCTATATGTGATCTGGTCATCATGTGGTTGTATTTGTTCCTTGAATGTGGTATTATTCAGTCACTATGTGGTGGTAATAAGTGGTCTGGTCATGGTGTGGCGGGATTAACCCCATATCTGCAGGATAATAGTGTTTTATTCTGGTAACAGGTTCCCTTAAAAGACAGTACAGCTCCATTCATTGTACAGTGGCCAATCCCAGAACTGCAGCTCAGATCTTATTTACTTCAATAGGTGCTCAGTTCTAGTACCCGAGTGTGGCCTTTACATTATGAATTACATGGCGCTGTTTGACTCTATTCCCTACTTACACCCAGCTTCTGCTAGAGCTTAAAATAATTAAAAATCTGATGTCATCGATAAAGTAAGCATGGAAAACTCCTTTAATTCCCTCACAACCACATTACGTTAATTTCCATCACGTGGTCACAGGGTAAGTATAAAGTCGGCCCAGGAGATGACGCCATAACTGGTAGATTCCAGCTGTTTTACATAACCAGCATCTGCCTGTAACTACAGCATCCGGACCGTGCTCTGAATGCTGCAGTTTAACCATTTAAATGGCACTGTCAATCTCTGGCAGCGGCATTAAAATGATGCAATTGCCGATGCGTGCCTGTGCTCCCTTTGGCCACCCACGATGCGATTGCAGGGAGCCAATTGATTACCATGAATGTCACCTTCATCCTCCTGTGAAGCTGAGCCTGTGGTTGGACTCGATAGGCGAATATTATTTAGCTGTGAAATGCAATACAGCGAGCGATCGGTGGGCTGAGTATTCTTTCTTTTATGCTTAAATCCATTCTGAGCCTTTAAAAAAATGTAGAAACTCTCGTTAAACATTCCTTTTGCCAAAATGATTGTATCTACACCATCCGATACGATCAGATCAGTGCAGGCGGTATTAGACTGGTCAGAGCTGATGGACACCCTGTTGACTAGAAATTTTTTTACACCCGGTTGTCAATTTTTCAATATATTTCCAAGGAAAAATTTTTACAACCGGTTGTCAATTTTTCAATATATTTCCAGGTAGAGTTTCAGTGGAACGGACCAATACACAGTATTACGAAGAGGCGCAACAGAATTATTATTTCAAAAGGATTACAAGCATTCACTAAACAAAGCCAAAATGTCCTCTTTAAAAGCGAAGGTGACAGATGAGCATAAGATAAAGAACATTTTTTTCCTTCTTTTTTTCTTTCAAGGATAAATTAATATATACAAATCCTACAAACCTTCAGCAAAGTAACAATGAGAAATATTGATTTTCTGCTAGCAAAACATGAATGGGAACATCAAAACTGTTCTAACCAAACAGCAGAATATAGAAGCTCTGAAACGAGAGCACATATTTCCTCCTGCTACATCAGTTCATAGAGAAGTTCCCGAGCTCGCACGTGCCTGACATGAATCATCTCCCAGAAAAGGCCTCATCTACGTCGCTGAGCCAGAAGCAGGCACCACGTATGGTCCATATTCTACACACACGCCAATAGAATGAATGAATGAATGGTGTTTACCGTGTTTAATGATGGCACAAATTAGCAATATTACGGATCCGAAAATCTGTACTGATTTCTAAAACAATCTTAAAAGAAGTCCGTTAGCACCTTTTGTCTTCTAATCTTGCCTCAATTCTACAAAATCTGAAGTTTAACCAAATGTGCTAATTAGGGTGCTGGGTGCACCCTTGGTGTGGCCAAGAGGATCAGTGCACCGTACTGCCCTCTTCTTTTGCATGGCCCACCTCTCTCACTGGTGATTGATATCGCTGGCTTGCCAGAAGCAAACACTATCTGCAGTGAAAGCTCAGGAAAGTCAGTGCTCGTCAATCACCAGTGGAAGACAGGGACGTGCAAAACGAGTGGACGGAACAGTACACTAAGGATCTTGGCCACAACAAGGGTGCACCGAGGTCAATAATTAGCATATCTGGCTAAACTTCAGTTTGTGCAGGACAGCGCAGCTTTGTTCTCTGCGTATTGGCAGATCTTAGGAGAAAATGGGAGGCTAACGTAGTGATAGGGTACCTAGATATGAGAAATGTGTGGGCACTTTCCATGTCTCCGGGTAGAGGACCACTTTAAGCCACTTTATTTGACTTCTAAGTCACCAGTTAGATCGAGTGATTACTTACCAAATAATTACTCATATTTCCTATGACCTTGCAAAACTATCCAGATTCTATAATGACGCCATTGATATTACAGGATTCTATGAAAGCAATAAACCAGTGTAGTGGAAACAGAAAGCAGCAGACGAGGAAGCATCTGATGGTTTCTCAGCAGCCGGGGCCTCGTTGGCCACATTTCCTGTCAATGAACGCTTATCGCTATCGTAAAGGAAATTTACCATCTTCTCCCCTCGATAATCATTTCTCTTGTACAGTTTTAGAGGTTTCTATTATCATTTCTTCAGAACACAAGACCAGATCATGTAACATTTTACTATCTTTTATGCGTGTAATATTAGCGCATTATCCTGCTTGGGTATAATCTTTACCAAGCATTTTCGAGCTTTAATAAATATCCTTCTCTGAAAATTAATGATACCCCTTACTTGTCTGGGGTTTCGTTTGTATTATTTTAAGAAGGGGCTTTCCAGCAAAAATGGTTGTTGTATATAATGTATAATGGTAAATTAATGTAACTTGCTAATATTATAAAATGAAAGGTGTGTTCTGGTTGAAAGAAGTGATCTGCTATCCATAGAATAGGTGGTAACTTCCAGATTGGGGGGAGTCCAACCTCTGGAAACCTCCAAGACCAATAGAACACCCACTGCTTCCCAGATTGCACACTTTTATCCCTGTTAGAATGGAGCGTCAGTGCGCATGCTCAACCGCCAAGCCGTTCATTCTCTACAGGGCTGCAGGAGAAAGTATAGCACTCCAGCAGTACCATAGAGAATGAATAAAGCCACTGGGATAAGATCATTACTTCTTCCAACGGATATAAAGAAAGCCACCCTGATACCAGTTCTAGGTCCCAGTACCTTCTGTACCTTTTTGGGAGGTCACATGAGATGCTCGTCAGGATGCTGATGGGCTGTCATTGCAGCTGGGAACCTATTGAAGGCATCACTGTCTGCCATGTTAGAACTGCTATGAAGCCTAGCCCATAGCTGGGCTTCATCGGAGAGTTTCAATTTCACATTGCACTGCAATACTATGGTATTGCAGTGTACTGTATGGGCGATCAAGCAATCATAGGCTCAAATAACCTATGCGAACCTGATAAAAATGTAAAAAAATATATACAGTTACGTCCATATATATTTGGACAGAGACAACATTTTTCTAATTTTGATTATAGACATTACCACAATGAATTTTAAACAAAACAATTCAGATGCAGTTGAAGTTCAGACTTTCAGCTTTCATTTGAGGGTATCCACATTAAAATTGGATGAAGGGTTTAGGAGTTTCAGCTCCTTAACATGTGCCACCCTGTTTTTAAAAGGACCAAAAGTAATTGGACAATTGACTCCAAGGCTATTTCATGGAAAGGTGTGGGCAATCCCTTCGTTATGTCATTCTCAATTAAGCAGATAAAAGGCCTGGAGCTGATTTGAGGTGCGGTGCTTGCATTTGGAAGGTTTTGCTGTGCAGTAAACATGCGGTAAAGGAGCTCTCCATGCAGGTGAAACAAGCCATCCTTAAGCTGCGAAAACAGAAAAAAACCCATCCGAGAAATTGCTACAATATTAGGAGTGGCAAAATCTACAATTTGGTACATCCTGAGAAAGAAAGAAAGAACTGGTGAACTCATCAATGCAAAAAGACCTAGGCGCCCATGGAAGACAACAGTGGTGGATGATCGCAAAATAATCTCCATGGTGAAGAGAAACCCCTTCACAACAGCCAACCAAGTGACCAACATTCTCCAGGAGGTCGGCGTATAAATATCCAAATCTACCATAAAGAGAAGACTGCATGAAAGTAAATCCAGAGGGTTCACTGCACGGTGCAAGCCACTCATAGACATCAAGAATAAAAAGGCTAGACTGGACTTTGCTAAAAAACATCTAAAAAAGCCAGCACAGTTCTGGAAGAACATTCTTTGGACAGATGAAACCAAGATCAACCTCTACCAGAATGATGGAAAGAGAAAAGTATGGCGAAGGCGTGGTACAGCTCATGATCCAAAGGATACCACATCATCTGTAAAACACGGTGGAGGCAGTGTGATGGCTTGGGCATGCATGGCTGCCAGTGGCACTGGGTCACTAGTGTTTATTGATGATGTGACACAGGACAGAAGCAGCCGAATGAATTCTGAGGTATTCAGAGACATCCTGTGTGCTCAGATCCAGCCAAATGCAGCCAAACTGATTGGTCGTCGTTTCATACTACAGATGGACAATGACCCAAAACATAAAGCCAAAGCAACCCAGGAGTTTATTAAAGTAAAGAAGTGGAATATTCATGAATGGCCAAGTCAGTCACCTGATCTCAACCCAATTGAGCAGCATTTCACTTGTTAAAGACTAAACTTCAGACAGAAAGGCCCACAAACAAACAGCAACTGAAAACCACCGCAGTGAAGGCCTGGCAGAGCATCAAAAAGGAGGAAACACAGCGTCTGGTGATGTCCATGAGTTCTAGACTTCAGGCAGTCATTGCCAACAAAGGATTTTCAACCAAGTACTAAAAGTGAACATTTTATTTAAAATTATTGAATCTGTCCAATTACTTTTGGTCCCTTTAAAAACAGGGTGGCACATGTTAAGGAGATGAAACTCCTAAACCCTTCATCCAATTTTAATGTGGATACCCTCAAATGAAAGCTGAAAGTCTGAACTTCAACTGCATCTGAATTGTTTTGTTTAAAATTCATTGTAGTAATGTCTATAACCAAAATTAGAAAAATGTTGTCTCTGTCCAAATATATATGGACCTAACTGTATTTTTAAAAACTGTAACTCCCCAAAATCTAAAAGTTTAAATTACCCCTTTTTATCAAACATAAATAGTGAAATGTAAAAAAACAACATATTTGGTATTGCTGCATGTGTAACTGTGTGAACTAATAGAATATCCAATAGAATAAGTCAATATTTATCCCAGAAGAAGAGCAGTAGAATTTTCATTTATTGCTTGCCACTCTTCCTTCCAAAAATGCAAGATGGAATAAAAATCTCATATGTACCCAAAATGGTATCAATAAAAATGTCAGCTTGACAGACATTTGACAATCGCCTCCACCCTCACACACAGATCTATCGATGGAAGAATAAAAAAGTATGAGCATCAGAAAATGATGACACTACTTTTTTTTTACAAAGTTCTTAATTTTTTTTAACAACTAAAGATATATATCTATGTAAGTTAGGTATTGCCGTAATCATAATGGGCTGAAGAATAATATTTCTATATTTTAATTTTTTGGCTACGTTAGTCATTTTTGCTTCACAATGGAGTCCAAAAATGCAAAATACAGTGAACATTGGCAAAATTGCACTGTTTTTCATTTTCTCACCTCACTTGGAATTGTGTAACTGTTTTTCAGTACATTATATGGTAAAATGAATGGAGTCATTGAAAAAAGCAACTCATTACATAAAACAGAAACAAAATGAACATACTGTATACCCTGTAATATGAAAGTAAAAAGCAATAGTGCATATAAACACTGTTTTTGATTTTCAAAAAATTTCACTTGGAGAATCCAAGGGTGCAGCCTCCCTTATTTTGAGCTGGACATTACATTTGTATTGCTTTCCATTGATTGGGTCCACAGTCGGGCCCCGCATCTGCTTGGCCCTTATTCAAATTTAGGTAATTTTTGACACATGATAAGATTTTAATACTAGATGACTTTTAACAATTTTTAAAAAAAATAAAAAATAGTATTTACTAAGTCTCTTTGTTATTTATATGCACTGTTGTTTTTTACTTACAGCAGGGTATATGTTAATAAAGTTTCTATTTTAGGTTTTATCTGTTTAATGGCCACTGTGAACATGCTCCCACACATTGCATGTATACCAACTTATACTCCAGTTCATTGTTCGGTTTTGTTATGCAAAAAGCCTCATATGGCATAGGTTGAAAAAATGAGTCCATCAAGTTCAACTTTTCTTCACCAGTTATACATTTTCTAGCGCTAGATTCTTTATAACACACAAGGCCAATTGTTGTTATTAAAGCTTCCAGCCGTCCTGAACTCCCAGGGATGATCACATGAGCCGGTGAAGCCGTGAGAAGTGTCAGGCGAGCCAAAGTCAGACCAGAGGACACCGCAGTAGCCAAGGGGAGAGACTAATAGTGTGGTAAGAGACAAGCTGGGGTCAGAAGCAAGAGAGAGACATGAGGTACCAGAAGGACTAACGAGTAGGAAGTCAGGGGACAAAGCAGAGATCAAAACCAGGAGTATCATGAGAAGTGCCGAATCAGGAGACAAATGCAAAAACGGGGAACAGACCGGGTCAAACACAAGCACGCAACCATGAATAAGCAATATAAACAGATGTTCATGGGGTCAGATGCTCAGCCGAGATCGGATGTATAACTGACAATGGGCACAGCACATGGGCGGGTAAATATAGTCCTTCCCAACCCAAAGAGAGGCCACATAAATTAACCCTAGAAGTACTGCCAAAGAAATCCCGAACAAACCATGACAAAAGCTGTTATAGTGTCTGCCTTTACTATTGTGATGAAAGCGTTTATTCTTAATTATTCCAGACTTATTGTTTAGTAGGTCAAGGGACATGTGGATCGCCCTCACGGACAGTGGGGTACTCAGTACCGGGTCCTTCGGTTCTTAGGGGGATGTCACGGTGGCTGACCCGGTCCGTGGCCCGTGGGATGTCCGTGTAGAAGGGAAAGGTCTTTAAAGGGATATGTTCGTGATGCCACCTGTGGTATTCGGTCAGGGTGACCGACGCTGCTTTAAGGGGTCAGCTGGGGTGATGTTATGGCAGCTAGATGGTATACCTTCCCACAGGTGAATTATATCCCCAGGGCTTCCCAGTGTGTAGATGGTGGATGGTGTGAGGCGCGGTGAAGAACGAGGACACAAGGTTGCAGTCTCTTTACCTTTTACTGAAGGCTTCAGCATCCACAGTCCAGAGTACAGACCACAGGGCAGGAAGAGTCCGATCAGTTTGGAGGCAAATCCAGAGTCCCCTTATCCAGGTAGAAATCAGTAGCCTTCCTCTAGCACCTTGGTGCCATAGTACCTTACTGCTAAGCCTCTCATAAGGTCTTCACAGATGTTGTTGATGTTGTTGATGTTATATCTCTCTGTCCCCCAGATGGATAGGACAACCCGTATGACCGGTGACGTGAGGCTTTTTTACAGGGACTCTATCATGCCCCGGCCTCTCGTGGGTGCCACCTTGCCTCCTGGGTGTGGGGCGGATCAGTAACATGAAATTAGCTGTCCTGCCGGTCTCTGGAGCAAGGCATAAAGGACTGTTGCTCCCTCGGTGTTCCGGCTACCGGGATCCTGCGCCTCTGAAGGAGGCAGCCTGTGCAGGGCAGAACTCCTTCTGGTATCCACTCCTTTGCTATGACTTCTTCTCACTCTCTACAATACAGTTCTCTGTTCGTGTCCTTTCTTAGGAACTGCCGCATGTGGGGCAGGCGCAGCTCCGTGACCTTCCGTCTAGGCCTCTGACAGGCTCCCACCCCTGTCAGGGACCAACTACCTGAGCAAAGCTAACTGCCTAACTTCCTCTCCAGGCAACCAGTTTTACCTAAGTGTGAAGAGTGCCCTAATAAATAGGAGCATAGCTCCCCCTGGTGGACTGGAGTATAAAATGTGTTGTATCTTTTTGTTACCTGGTAAAGAGATCTCCTTCATTGCCTCCAAACGTAACATCACTCCCCCCTAGAGGAGAATGATATTACTGCAACGACCAGGACCCTGGGGCGCTGCACTTGAGCCATTGTTCATATGAACCTGTACGTTGACTCTCGCATGTTGATTTGTTGAATGCCTGCTGATTATCTATTGTATCAGCCCCTGCAGATTATTAGCCTACTGAGCTTGGAGGACAAATACGCAGGTTAATTGAACGATTGATGATGGTTAATTTGTTGGGTCAAATGATTAAGTGTGATCAGTCACCTGAAACACATCGATGTCGCATATCATGTAGCTTACATCGCTGATTATGTTTTATCCTACATCGAGCACTTTTGGTGAATAAAGACTTTTGTTCACAAGTTCATTGAGTCGGAGTTTTTTGTGCTTATTTAATTTGTTGAATACCTGCTTACTACATATTGTATCAGCCCTTCAGTTTATTAGTCTACAAACCTTGGAAGACAAAATATGCAGGTTAATTGAACAATTGTACAGTGAGCGATTACCTCCTCCCACCTTCCCCAACCCTGAGGAAGAATGCCCTGAATAAAGAGCTGTGGAATTTAAAAGGGATCTGCCTCTGTTTCCAGTGTCACTCTTCAGGACATCAGCTAAGGTGAGGAACCATGGCTTCATCTGGTGTAATACAGATCTGCTTCACTGCCCATCACTGTACCCACGACGACATTGGAGAACCCAGGTTGGAACAATCAGGTCACTTGGTTACATATCTCACTGTACTTAGTCAGCATCCTAAGCTTGTCTCAACCTCCTCTTTGTGGGTGCCTGCCAAAAACAGGGTGCTACTGGTTGGGGTAGTTGGCACTGAATGCCCCAAAGCCTCATATCTAATCCCTTGTCATTTGCCCCATCTTGAGCAGTTGCTGGGTCTGTACTATATGTTATTGACTGTTGGTGAACCAATAAAGTATCACTGCAGTATGTTAGCTTAACCCTGTGTTGTCTGAGTAGTATTCTGCCCATTGAGAAAGAGTATGAGAATTCAGTGGTATGTGCCCTGGCCCATGGTGTTTCTAAAGACAGTGAGGCCAGCGGAAGAGAGCACCCACTGACCCTCGTGTCTCCACAACTACCTCTTGCGGTCTGGCATTTCACAGTCTGACTGCTCCAACTGTAAAGAACCCTTCCTATTTATCTGATGGAAACGCTTTTCCTCCACATGTAATGAGTGCCCCTGGTCCTTTTGTAAATTTCTTGGAAGGAATAAGTCATGTGCCAGTCCATTGTATTGACCAAAAATGTATTTATACATATAAATGAGATTGCGTCTTTTTTCTAAGCTAAACAATCCCAATTTCCCTAACTTCTCATCACAGGAAAGGCCTTCCATCATACAGTATGTAATGACCTACTTGCCACCTTTGAACTCACTCTAACTTCCAATATTTTTTTTTAAATATGGTGCTAAAAACTGAAGCCGACATTCAACATGTGGCCTTACGAATAAGTTATAGAGGGATAAAAATACTTTTGGATCGTAGGATCTTATCTCTCTTTTTATACCCCCCTAATATCTTGTTTGCTTTTCCCGCTGCAGCTTGACATTGAGTACTGCTGCTCAGCTTACTGGTGACCAGAATGTCCTTTTCCTGTTGATATAGTCCCATTTAATGCATTTGAGTTAATATGATTACTGCGGTCACAGTGCATTATTTTACATTTATCAACATTAACCCCTCAGCACTGACATACCATTACGTCTTGGAGCATGTCAGGGACGTCTGAGTGCGCTCAGAAGCAGAGCCCGCTCCACAGACAACAGATGCCGGATATCTGTCTGTAACAGCAGCGATTGGCGTTCCCACAGATCATTACTATTAACTGCTTAAGTGCCAATGTCAATCACTGATCCAGCCTGTAGGTTGGTTAGGATGCCCATGAGCTCCCCTGCAAGTTGACCGTAGGGAGCCAAAAGGTAACCGTCATGTGATTGCTTCTGTGATGCCAAGCCTGTGGCAATTAATCTCCGAGATACAGTAACAGGAGGTTGAACTACCTTTTTTGGATATCCTGATTACGAAGTCTGAGGATGGAGAAAGCTTACAAGCTACCATTTACAGAAAGCCTACTGCAACCAACTCTTTGCTCAGATGGGATAGTCAGGACTCTCACCCCCTTAGGAAGGGTATTCCTAAACGTCAATATCTGAGACTGAGAAGAAACTGTTCCAATCAGGGGGACTTTAAAAGGAAGGCGGATGATCTCAGACAGATTCCTGAGTAAGGGCTACCCGGATTGGGTTTTGAGGAGGGCGTTTCAATTTGCCAATAGACAATGTAGGGTATCTCTTCTAACACCCTCTACGAGAGAAGGAGAGAAAGAAAAGAAGGTAAGATTGATTTGTGCCTACAATAATGGCGCATCCTCTGTGAAGGAAATTTTGAGGCGCTATTGGGGGATTTTGAGGATGGTTGAGGATCTCAGGGATGCTGTGGGAGAGGAGCCACAGATTACCTACCGAAGATGTAAAACCTTGGGGGACAAGACTTGTGCATAGCCACTTTAGCACTCCTAAAAAGGAGTCTTGGCTCCCTAAAAAACCTGTGGGATGCTTTAAAGTTGGCACTTGCACAGCATGTGCATTCATCCAAGGGGGTAAGGAATTTTTTAAGAATAATACACAGGAAACGTTCACATTAAAAGAATTGATCAATTGTAAACTACGGGCATCATTTACAGAGCCATTTATATATGCGCGACTACCTATATTGGGAAGACCATCTGGGAATTTCGGAGACGGATAGGAGAACATGTGGGTGACATGCGTAACAAGAGGGATACCCCCATTGCCAGACATGTCAATGGTATACATGGGGGGGACACAAAAGTGATATGTTTCATGGGAATAGACAAAATCAGTATGCCCCCCAGGGGAGAGGATCTGGATAGGCTACTCCTACAAAGAGAGGCGAGATGAATATTCACCCTGGACTCATGTCACCCCCGGGAACTAAATGACCAACTTAGCTTCGCATGTTTCCTCTAACCCAATGTGGTCTGATTTTGTATCTCCATCAGTGCCCTTATCAATTTGTTTTTTCCTCTCCTCCCCTTTTCTCCCCCCCACCCCCCTTTTGTCCTTGGAATCCTAATTCTTCATTCCTCCTCATTGGGCATAATGTATTCCTTTATGAGATATTTGACCACTGTAGATATCTGTTGTTTAGATATGTCTTCTTTTTTTTTTTAATCCATATTTTCATCTCTCCCTTTTTGGTTTGGTATGGACTGGTTAATTAGGGGACCACCAAAGAAAACAAAGCGTGACATGTCGATTGTGACAGTATGAGGGGCCTACCTGTTCCCCTTCTAGATATAGTAATCCCCACCGTATGACTGACCCCGCTACCCATTCGGGGGTTATGGGACAGCTATTTTTTAGCAACTCAACTTTGTTATGACTTGCCTCTCACTTAACCAACTCTCTGTGTTACGGTTTCTTGTATCCCTCTCCTCTTTTTCGTTTCTCTCCTGTGAGAGAAAATATATATACACGTGTTACCTTGTCCTTGTGTCTGCATAATATGATTGGAATCCTGCTGCCATATACTACCATTATGCATATCCTTTAATGTGGGTGTACATATTACCATTCTGTTTTAACATACTGTATCTTTATTAATAGGGCACCCCCTTTGTTGTGGCACTACTAGGCACTCTATTTGTTATTTTTCAGTACGGAGCATTTAGTATCAAACAGCTTAGCATTATGCAGCCGCCCCTTACAAATGTGCGTTCCAGTGTTGGAGCGCACAGAAGGGGCGTGATAGGGAGGCTTACCCGACCGGAAGTGATGCATACAAAATGGCGGCGACACTTCCGGTTGGCAAGCGTGTCTGGAGCGCATGCCATGACCATGTGTGCGGGGTAGGCGGACATGACGCCGATGCTACCTGTAAGTATAGTGATCCTTGTACCAACCCCGTCCCTATACGGTACCCGTGATAGGGACACGTGGAGGGACTAGTTAATTATAACACAGGTGCAGAGGCGAACCTTAATCTGGCAGCTATATAAGGAGGGTAAGGATTGTTACCATGAACATAGACGGCTGACTGCACTCTATGGGTACCTAGCCACTGCGGGTCCCTAGACCTAAAAGGACTTTTATTGGACCTTTATTAGACTATTGGCCAGATCTTACTGGCATGTATATCTTGCCTGCTCCCCTGATGAGTCTCCGCTATTGGATATGAAATGCGTTGGGAGAATCTGTGATTGTCCATGTATTGGTGGTGTCCATAGTTAGGGATCACTTGGGGCCTGTCCTTGTTAGGACAGGAGTTCGAATGGGCATAACAGGGAAGGAAAGATATCACCCCATCCCCAGCCCCTATCCCTATGCGTGGACAACGGACCTCCAGTCAAGGATACTGGGAGGCACTCTATGGTGACCATACGTCTGCTACTTCTGGAGAGGCACACCGCTCTGCTATCATTGGTGAGATCCAACCAATTTTTATCTCTTGAGCACTGGTTCACATGAGCACTTTTTGGTTTTTTGTTAGTTGGGTTGTTTAGATTTTATGTGTTTTATTAAAAGTTAAGTTTTACTATAGGGGTATCCTCCAAGCTAGATAATATTGTTAACCCTGAGGGTACATTAATAGTGGCGATCATATCACACTATAGCTAATTGTATCCATTTTCCCTTAGTCTATATGTTATCAGAGGGTCACTGGCGCTGTGTGTGCGGGGAGATATGTGTCACGAAGGTTGCTATCTACTGTGGTGTGAAACCCAGAAGTTTCTCTCCAGCATGTTATGTGCTAAGGGGTTAATCGGCCATGACAGGGTTGGGTTTCTTGTGAGTAGCTGTAAGAGATGGGTGGGATGGCCACTCACCCTATCTCCTCCCCAAGGCTGTGGTTGGGGGAAGATAAATGTCCAGCAACTGTATTTTTTTCTCTGCTGTGTGTTTGGAGACAGGGAAGTCTCCGGGTGGTAGCTCCAGTGGGAGTTGAAGTGTACTGTATCCTGAGCGGGGAATCCTGCAGATACACGGACTGTGCTATAAGTTATCTTTTGTTTTGCTGTTATGCCAGAAAGGCCATGTTTATTTTGTTAAATCCTGCCGTGGTTTATGCTGTTTAATAAACCAGCAGAAGATTAACCTAAGCAGTATTCCTGTGTCTACCTCTGAGAGCAGCTGAGTGAGTCAACCTACACATTGGTACTATAATAATAATAATAATAATCTTTATTTTTATATAGCGCTAACATATTCCACAGCGCTTTACACACATTATCACATTACTATGAATAGTGTAATTCAAAACAACATCTTGTCACACTAAAAAATAAGCCCCACTGCTCATAGTACAGGCATTTGTGGACCCCACTTCTCCTGGTACAGATCTTTGTGGTCCCCACTCCCCACTGCTCCTGGTATCCTTGTGGTCCACACTGGTCCTTGTGCAGATACTTGTGGTCCCCACTGCTCCTGGTGCAGATAATTGTCCTCACTGCTCTTTATGCAGATAGTTGTGGCCTCCACTGCCACTGGTATCCTTGTATTCCCCACTGCTCCTGATGAAGATACTTGTGGTCCCCATTGCTCCTGGTGGTGGTCCCTACTGCTCCTGATGCAGACACTTGTTGTCCCCACTGCTCCTGGTGAAGATACTTGTGTTCCCCATTGCTCCTGGTGCAGATAATTGTTGTCCTCACTCCTCTTTATGCAGATAGTTGTGGCCTCCACTGCCACTGGTATCCTTGTATTCCCCACTGCTCCTGATGGAGATACTTGTGGTCCCCATTGCTCCTGGTGGTGGTCCCTACTGCTCCTGACGCAGACACTTGATGTCACCACTGCTCCTGGTGCAGATATTTGTGGTCCCCACTTCTCCTCGTGTAGATACTTGTGGTCCCCACTGCTCCTGGTGCAGATATTTGTGGTCCCTACTGCTCCTGGTGTAGATACTTGTGGTCCCCACTTCTCCTGGTGTAGATACTTGTGGTCCCCACTGCTCCTGGTGCAGATACATGTGGTCCCCACTGCTCCTCGCGCAGATACTTGTGGTCCCCATTGCTCCTGGTGCAGATAATTGTTGTCCTCACTGCTCTTTATGCAGATAGTTGTGGCCCCCACTGCCACTGGTATCATTGTATTCCCCACTGCTCCTGGTGCAGATACTTGTGGTCCACACTGCTCCTGGTGCAGATACTTGTGGTCCACACTGCTCCTGGTGGTGGTCCCTACTGCTCCTGATGCAGACACTTGCTATCCCCCCTGATCCTGGTGCAGATACTTGTGGTCCCCACTTCTCCTGGTGCAGATACTTGTGGTCCCCACTTCTCCTGGTGCAGATACTTGTGGTCCCCACTGATGCCTTCATCCCATTTAGATAATGTACCATTTACAATGACTTTTTGTTTCCTGTCCCTTGACCAGTTTTTTACCTATGTGCATGCAGTGTCCACTAGTCCCAGCTTCTGGAGATTCAGTGTGAGGCTGTTGTGTGGTCGAGCATCACATGCCTTTGTAGAGCCAATATATGTCACATCAGCTTCATGGCCATCATCCAGACTTAGAAACCCAACATGTTGATTAGATACCACTTATCTTTCATGAATCCATGTGGTTGTCAGTTATTACCGTATATTATTCTCTGCAATATATTTCTGCAGGTCATCTCTTATAAAGGCACCAAAAATGTTGCACACTACTGATGTCAGACTTACCGGATGGTAGTTGCCTGGATCCACCGTCTTATATTTCTTAAGTAAACAAAAAGTAAGCGTCACACGGCTACGTAACGACACAAAAATAAAAAAGTTGTGTCTCTTGGAAGAAGGTGAGGAGAAAACAAAAGTCCAAAAATGAAAAATCGCCAGGGGTCAATAAAATTCAGGTACCTCAAAGATTGAGGCTACGACAACATTGATCTTCTCATGCTGCTGAATACATACTATCTAACATGATTTGTGCAAAAAACATAGAAAAGTCTACTTTTTAAGATTACGAATCTGGAGATAAGATGCTGGTGGGGGACACTGCACAATAATCTCCATCTAACACCAGACTCTTATCTCTACTAAGTATCAAAAACCCAAAAAAGTTTTGAGTTCCTTTTTTGACTTTTGCTTCTTGCTGATGTTTTTTCTCCCAAATTCATCAAAATAACACTTGCAAATCATGAATTTTGTGCAAAGTCCAACATGTTCTTTTTTTGTCTTTAACTGATTTTGCAACATTTTAACGGGAAACGTTGCACGTTTCGCAAAATGTTGCAATAAAGTGCCAAAAAAACCTCTTACATTCATAAAATCATTCCTGCAGGGAACTGAAATAGAGTTTTGCTAAATGTTTTGACTTTTAAAAAAAGTAAAGAAAAAAAAAATCACATTTCATAAATCTGGAAAACATCTAGAAAAATTAGCTAAATCATGAAAGACATCTTGAAAAAAAGACGCAAATCGTTTGATGAGTTTGTTGCAAATCAAGAAGTTCCCAAATGAAAAATATTTATGACAAAACACTGGCAGTAATGCAATGATTAATTGGGGCTTGTGACCCTGATTCCAGCAATGTTTCACTTACTAGATTGTGTGTTGTTATTTCTATAAAATCAGTGTTTTGTCAGCAGGAGATTATCACTACAGGACTAGCTGCCTCTCGCCTCCTGGTCTACGTATTCTGTGTAATCCTTCCCCCACTACTGATTAGCAGCTTTCTGACAATGTATATGGTACAGAGAAAGCAGCCAATCAGTGGTGTGGGTGGGGTTATACAGAGCTCAGCATTCCGAGCACTGCTAGATCTGCAGCAGAGAAAACGGGGATTGTAAAATAATGAAAATATGCGGAACTGAAAATGACACATCTTTGGAATCAAACTTTCAGCCCCTACATCATGCTGCTCTAAGATTACATAGTAAAAACCTGTTGACAGATTACATTTAAAGCACACTGGGGGACACACTGGGGGATATAGATAGCTGCTGGTAGGGAAAACGGTTCTGTGTGCTGATCCATCAATGAATGAACAACTGGACATGTGTGCTCGCTACCGCACTGAGGCAGATCGACTGCTGCCAAAAGGATGAAATTGAAAAACCGATTAAAGTGTCAGTATCGACATATAGTGCGTCTAGACTAGCCTACAGATGGACTAGCCATCATGTGCCGTTATCTTGGAACTTATGTGTTGTCTGCCATGTTTATTTAAATAACTTAAACGCAATACCGCAGGGAACAACCAGGGTGTCAAATACACATTGGAATGGAGGTTTAGTGATACTGATAATAATTCCACATAAAGGATAAATAAGAGGTCATTGAATCTTAGATTTTTTATTTACAAAAAATATTTCTATCTACAAAAATGGGGTACAGCCATGGGGTACAGCCATGGGGACGCAATTTGCCCCAAGCTACAAAATCTATAAGTAGGAAGATGAAAGGACTCAACAATCTACTCTGAAGGCCATTTACGGAATGGGCTAATATTATGGTGATGTTTCATTGATGATATTTTGTTTATTTGGGATACTTTGGAGAACTTTAATTAGTTCCTTAATTTCATTCTTTTGTCAGCAGTCTATTTGTCTCAGCGCTGTAACAAGCACACATATCCAGATATACTTTTAAAGATAATAATAACTTTTATCAACCACTGTTTGGTAACATTAACACCCTGGAAAAAGGGTTCAAAAACAAGCTTTGAGATGACTTACCCAAGCATACGGAAGATGTGTGTCAGTGAAGGAGCATGGGATTTGGGCCTGGTGGTTGCAACAAATGCAGGTTTCCCATTCTTCTATGTGTGATGTTGAGAAAATCAAAGGATCAAAGTGATCAGGAAAGGATTTCCAGTCAGTGAAGTAGAAAGAATGGCTCTCTAGAGATGGGACCATACTTTTTGGAGGGTTCCATTTAAGGCTGATAGACTTGTCTAACGAAGTGCCGTTGTGCTCTGTATATTGCTCTGGTTCTTGTCTTTTTTTGACCATTTTTTTGTCCTGGGATTTCGATAGCTTCATGCATGTTACTAATGTCTCTTCTTCCTCCTCGTCCATGTCCTGGGTAGGAGCTGTGAAAGAAACATTGAACCCATGATTATAAGTCTAGAATTCGGATTCTTCCTGGCAGGAAAACTATACAAAGCAAAAATGAAATAATGTTCGAAATATGTTGACAATTTTGGAACTTGAAGTTGTGTCATAGATGTAATAGTTCTGCAGTTTTACCATGACTTTTCTACCAATGCAGTTTGCCACGTACTGGGTATATCACAGTTCTCTCAGTAAAACTGCAAGCAAAGATATTAATAACCATTAATGTGGCTCAGTGGGTAGCACTGTCGCTTCGTATCACTGGGGTCTTAGGATCCTATCCCACCTAGGTCAACATCTGCAAGGAGTTTGTATGTTCTCTCCATGTGTACGTGGGTTTCCTCCTGGTTCTCCGGTTTCCTCCCACACTCCTAAGACATACTGATAGGGATTCTAGATTGTGAGCTCCAATGAGGACAGAGATGATAATGTCTGTAAAGCGCTGTGGAATTAATGGCGCTATATAAGGGAGTAAAATAAATTAAACATTGATACGTAAATGATATTGGCAAATTGTTGATTTCTTATAATAAAAAAATATTTATTTGCTAAAACCAGAATCCGCCTTTTAATTTACAAAAAAATTAGAAAACATCCTCACCAATCTTTCCCTTACATTTCTGCTGTTACTTTGATCCCATTTAGTTTTATGCTGCTTATGAAAATATTTAAAGTGTCCTTTAATCTCAGCCACGTCCCCACTCCTTTTCTCAATCTTTTTACTAGCTGTAAAATGTCATTAGTTGCAGCAGGAGCCTCCCCCCATTGCCCTGTGCTGTGCTACATAAAGAATGTTAAAGAGTAACGGTCATTTACATCTTTTTTGCATAATTAATAGTACCCAAAGTTGTAATATCACTTATTAGCGAAATCTTCTTCTGGACAGAACTTTTATTATTCAAGTTCTCAATTCATGGGTAAAATGTGTCTTCAGCTAATACAGACTTTCCATTACTGAGATGGGAAATAACAGTTGGTGCTTTTAAAGTTTTATGGAACGTGCAGCAGAATATCCGTGCCTGCCTCTAGCTTTGCCCATCTCCATAGAACTGCGGAGGTCAGATCCGCTTTGATGTGGGCTCCGGCGGTGAGCCCGCATCAAAACCGCGACATGTCAGCTGTTTTGATGATCGCTGCTATGTAGCAGAGCCGATCAGGCTATGCCAACTTCTAGCCTCCCATGGAGGCTATTGAAGCATGGCAAAAGTTAAAAAAAAGTTTAAAAAAATATGAAAAAATAAATAAATAAATAAAAGTTTCAATCACCCCCCTTTCGCCCCATTCAAAATAAAACAATAAAAAAATGAAACCTACACATATTTGGTATCGCTGCGTTCAGAATCGCCCGATCTATCAATAAAAACAAAGCATAAACCTGATCGCTAAACAGCATAGTGAGAAAAAAATTTGAAGCTCCAGAATTCCGTTTTTTTTGTCGCCGTGACATTGCATTAAAATGCAATAACGGGCGATCAAAAGAACGTAACTGCATCAAAATGGTATCATTAAAAACGTCAGCTCGGCACGCAAGACATAAGCCCTCAACTGACCCTAGATCACGAAAAATGGAGACACTACGGGTATTGGAAAATTGCGCTTTTTTTTTTTTTTAGCAAAGTTTAGAATTTTTTTTTACCACTTAGATAAAACGTTACCTAGACATGTTTGATGTCTATGAACTCGTAATGACCTGAAGAATCAAAATGTCAGGTCAGTTTTAGCATTTAGTGAACCTAGCAAAAAAGCCAAACAAAAAACAAGTGTGGGATTGCACTTTTTTTGCAATTTCACAGCACTTGGAATTTTTTTTCCCGTTTTCTAGTACATGACATGGTAAAACCAATGATGTCGTTCAAAAGTGCAACTTGTCCCGCAAAAAAACAAGCCCTCACGTGGCCATATTGACGGAAAAATAAAAAAAGTTATGGCTCTGGGAAGGAGGGGAGGGAAAAACGAGAACGCAAAAACGGAAAAGGGCCGCGGCGGGAAGGGGTTATAAGCACCAACCGCCATCTCCTATCTCAGTAATGGGAAAATCACTGAATGCAGATTTTACTCGAAAAGAAGAAAGGAGCAGATTTCTCTGATAAAATCTATCACAAAGTTATTTATTTTCATGTAGTGTTTCCTTGTACAAGTGTAGTTGTGCATTGCACCATCCATGCATCCATTTCTATATGTATAAAGATATCTGCAGCACCCCACCGCCGCCGTGTACACAGACCTGGTAACACATGCCGATACGTCTCCTGTCCCTCCTATAGGGCTAGTATTTTTATACTCTGCTTCCCCAGTAATGCTCCAATCACAGACTATATGGGTTCATTTCTATGCTATATACCAGGGGTGTCAAACTGCATTCCTCGAGGGCTGCAAACAGGTCATGTTTTCAGGATTTCCTTGTACTGCACAGGTGATAATTTAATCACCTACACAAATAATGAGTTGGTGATTAAATTATCACCTGTGCAGTACAAGGAAATCCTGAAAACATGACCTGTTTGCAGCCCTCGAGGAATGCAGTTTGACACCCCTGCTGTATACTAAGCCTAGAATACCCATACTTTTGGAATATGGACTAAAATCCTATGCTAAGAATGCGAGGGTAAACTGAAGACAGTACTCCCAGAAATAATGTATAGGTGCAGGTTAGATCTGTATATATGACATGAGATCTTACACTGTAGCAGAGAGTGTCTCACGTCATCATTGGCCTTTTTATTTCGGACTATCTTCTGCAATCTTTTTAATGTCCCCATCGACTCGGATTTGCTGTCATCCATCTCCTGTAAAAATATTAAAAAAAAAGCAAAAAAGAAAAACAAGCAACGTAAGGGCACTTTATATCTATGGACTATTTTGCACTCATTAAAGGGGACATCTCTATCTCAGATAAATATGGCATATTCGTAAGACTTAGGCAGGGGTCACACCACCGTATTTTCTCTCATCCGAGATAATCTGTCCGATTATGCTAAACACACTATGATCAGAGTGTGATCACAGTGTGCTCTGATTCCCACAAATGAGAAAATGGATACAAAAAAGTCTCCATCTCCTCCGTGAAAATCGGACTGCACTCAGATGTCATCTGAGTGCACCTATGTTGTGTACCCAAGGTTAAGAAAGAATGGGGAGGTTTTATGTACATTAGCATGACTCCCTCCATTGTGTACTATGTGCATTATGGAAACAGCCAGGCTAAATTCATACTCTGAATGCGGTGGCCTGCGGCAAGGGATCCGCACTCTTGTCAGACATTTATGTCATTCTACAACCCTTTGAACTTTCATAGAAACTAGATTGACCATAGATAAGGGACAACCTATATTTCAGGGTATGTTTACTTTTTTTTACTGTATAGTAAAGTGGAATACCTTTTTTTTCATACTTTATTTTTTTTACTATGAGAGTCAATGGCTGACATATGTCACCGAATGCCTATGCAGAGGCATTCATCGAGGCTTCTGTTGGATGTATAAACATGTAAAATGTCTAACATATACAAAAAAACTAATGTGAACAAGGCCTTCAATGTAAAACCTGTGATGTTAGCATCATTTTATCTGCAGTTTAGAGGGTTGTGTGACTTGACCACCCATCTGATGGTGCTGCAATATGCCTAATGACTACTTCGGCAAGCAATTAGCTGCCAATGTCAGATATGGCATGCAATAAGTCACAAAAATGAATCGTGGCACCATGGCAATGTTTCAACATATCCCAATGATTCTGAGATTATTTTTTCATGTCACATTCTACTTGGTAGAGGTACATCTAAATATAGGTTCCCTGGCATCCCTCTGCCCCGACGCGCATTTCACTCTGCTTCTATGGGAGCCGTGTCTAGGCAGGGGGCATGCCGGTTTAAATAGTCCAGCTGCCTAGACATGCTTCCGTAGAAGCAGAGCAAAACGCGCGTCGGGGCAGATGGCGGCCCGGGAACCTCCACCTAGCCACTATCTGGTATGTTATAACCCATACAATGACTGTTATTATGTCACTATAGTGATTGCTCACAGCCATATATTTAATAATGTATATTTGGGACAATTACTTTGCAAAAATTTGCATATATGTCTTATTTGGCAATACTTATTGCAAGTATTATATTGTTCCATTGGTATGAGGCTACAAGTTTGGTTGTTGAGCGCAGATATTGCATATTATGTACTTGGGGGTTATATGGCATCTGTGGGTTTGTTGTAGGAGATCCAAGGGTATTGCAGTCCCTCTTTTTTGGATCTAGCACCTTCTCTTTATGATGTTTTATTGATATATAAATAAAGAGATATTTTATTTTACTAAGTACCAGTGCTGGAGACCCTTAAATTGTCACTTAGGGGTTTCCGTTTTGTGAATAATCATACAGCCAGTGTCTGATACGTGCTGCCCGTGGACCTGTATCAGATGTAAGGGTCCCTTTAATAAATGACATTTACCATGTGTCTACATTACATCAACACTATTTTTTTAATGTCCTTTTACTTTGGTAGGATGTTAGAGGGGTGTTAGCATAACATTTTCATTTTTTCAAGACAATTTAAAAATCTTTTTTATATATATATTTTTTTAGACACCTATTGAGTTTTGAAGTGAGGATTTTGAGGGGCCTTTATATTGGACAATCCCTAAAATTAATCTAATTATAAAAACAACACCGGTCAAAATATCCAAAAACTGATTTCAGGCAGTTTGTGAACCCTTTTAGATTCTTCTTAATATTAATGTATCCCAGCATCTGTTCTCACCATCTCCGTGTTTGCAGCTGACCCTTGGTTCCGCGTTGGGTTCCATTGCTCGTGTGGAGGGATCTGTCAAATATTACGGATTAATTTCAGAGATGGTATCTAAATAAATCCTAAATTCTGTGCAAAATAATGTCTGAATATTAATAATACTGAATATTTTTTTTTGTAGAAATCACAGACCAATTCTCCCTGTGAGCGCATTCACACATCAGGTTCCATGTTTTGCGTCTTCGAAAACGGACGACTTTTTTTTCTAATGCGGCATCCGGTTTGATGCATTTTATCTCATCCGTTTTTTTTTTATCACTTATCAGTGGATCCAATGAGAATACAATAAAAAAAATTGTAATAAAATGTCTTCCATTTTCCATCCATTTTTATTTGATTCCTATAGTCTTTAACCCATTATCTACCAATGTCCTTTTTTTGGGACGCCTTATCCTTAGCTTCTAGCAACTAAGATTTTATCATTTATATAATTAGGTCCAATTTTTTTTGTGTTGTGTTTGTAAAATGAATGTTTTCAAAATAGGAAATCGTGTCGTTGTCATTTTTAATCGAATATTGGGACGCCCTTTTCTGAAAAATCCGTACTTGTAAAAAAATTTTTGGCAAGTAATGGGTTAATGGCCGGTTCTGATCCGCAAAAATGGAGGAAAGTACACAGATCCGTAAAAAAATAAGTAGTTCCATTAAAACTCCATGAATCTGTGTGCGCTCCATACTGAAAGTGAGAAAACTGATGAGTTAATGTGCTGTCGATATAAAAAGTCTACACACCCCTGTTAAAATACCAGTTTTTTTTGTCATGTAGAAAAAATCATGCCAAAAGGATCATTTCATAACTTTTTCCACCTTCAATGTCACTCAATCTGTAAAATTCAATTGAAAAATAACTGAATATTTTTTGGGTGAAAAAAGAAAAATAATTATATAAAATGACGTGGTTGCATAAATATTCACCCCCCCCCCCAAACTATCACGTTTCTAAAGTAACCTTTGAATTTCGGATGGCATTCAGTCTTTTTGGGTAGGAGTCTATCAGCACGGCACATCTAGAATTGCCAATCTTTGCCCACTCTTCCTTGCAGCGGTGCTCCAAATCTGGCAAATTGTGAGGGCATCTCCGGGGTACAGCGCCCCCATCAGGTCTCCTACAGATTTTCAATTGGATTCAGGTCTGAGCTCTTGCTGTGCCATTCCAACACTTTGATCCTCTTCTAATAAGGCCGTTCTTACTCTTAGTTTATTTGGGGGAATGCTTAGGGTTGTTGGCACACTAGAAGGTGAATTTTCGGTGGAATTTGGCGAGGGCAAAGAGTGGGGGACGGGTTATACCATGTCTGATAAATGCAGCAGCGGACCTCCTGAAGTGGGATAGAATATGGGAGGGAGACAACCAGCCGCTGCGCAGCTTCTCTGTGACATGTCAGGGAATGTAGAGGGAACCATGACTGTCTCAGACAAGCTGTGAAGAAGCAGTCATAGGTTACAGGTGAAATCGCACAAACTGTGGGAAGACGTTACAAGCCCGCGTACAAGACATCAGACTTGATCAGGGGGCTGGCTTGAATTCCAGGCAAGATACAAACCACGCCACTTGATCCATGACTGAGTGGAAGGAGGTATTATTAGGGGGCTGGCTTGAATTCCAGGCAAGATACAAACCACGCCACTCGATCCATGACTGAGTGGAAGGAGGTATTATTAGGGAGCTGGCTTGAATTCCAGGCAAGATACAAACCACGCCACTCGATCCATGACTGGGTGGAAGGAGGTATTATTAGGGGGCTGGCTTGAATTCCAGGCAAGATACAAACCACGCCACTTGATCCATGACTGAGTGGAAGGAGGTATTATTAGGGGGCTGGCTTGAATTCCAGGCAAGATACAAACCACGCCACTCGATCCATGACTGAGTGGAAGGAGGTATTATTAGGGAGCTAGCTTGAATTCCAGGCAAGATACAAACCACGCCACTCGATCCATGACTGGGTGGAAGGAGGTATTATTAGGGGGCTGGCTTGAATTCCAGGCAAGATACAAACCACGCCACTCGATCCATGACTGGGTGGAAGGAGGTATTATTAGGGGGCTGGCTTGAATTCCAGGCAAGATACAAACCACGCCACTCGATCCATGACTGGGTGGAAGGAGGTATTATTAGGGGGCTGACTTGAATTCCAGGCAAGATACAAACCACGCCACTCGATCCCTGACCGGGAGGAAGGAGGTATTATTAGGGGGCTGGCTTGAATTCCAGGCAAGATACAAACCACACCACTTGATCCATGACCGAGTGGAAGGAGGTATTATTAGGGGGCTGGCTTGAATTCCAGGCAAGATACAAACCACGCAACTTGATCCATGACTGGGTGGAAGGAGGTATTATTAGGGGGCTGGCTTGAATTCCAGGCAAGATACAAACCACGCCACTCGATCCATGACTGAGTGGAAGGAGGTATTATTAGGGGGCTGGCTTGAATTCCAGGCAAGATACAAACCACGCCACTCGATCCATGACTGGGTGGAAGGAGGTATTATTAGGGGGCTGGCTTGAATTCCAGGCAAGATACAAACCACGCCACTCGATCCATGACTGGGTGGAAGGAGGTATTATTAGGGGGCTGGCTTGAATTCCAGGCAAGATACAAACCACGCCACTCGATCCATGACTGGGTGGAAGGAGGTATTATTAGGGGGCTGGCTTGAATTCCAGGCAAGATACAAACCACGCCACTCGATCCCTGACTGAGAGGAAGGAGGTATTATTAGGGGGCTGGCTTGAATTCCAGGCAAGATACAAACCACACCACTTGATCCATGACCGAGTGGAAGGAGGTATTATTAGGGGGCTGGCTTGAATTCCAGGCAAGATACAAACCACACCACTTGATCCATGACCGAGTGGAAGGAGGTATTATTAGGGGGCTGGCTTGAATTCCAGGCAAGATACAAACCACGCCACTCGATCCATGACTGGGTGGAAGGAGGTATTATTAGGGGGCTGGCTTGAATTCCAGGCAAGATACAAACCACACCACTCGATCCATGACTGGGTGGAAGGAGGTATTATTAGGGGGCTGGCTTGAATTCCAGGCAAGATACAAACCACACCACTCGATCCATGACTGGGTGAAAGGAGGTATTATTAGGGGGCTGGCTTGAATTCCAGGCAAGATATAAACCACGCCACTTGATCCATGACTGAGTGGAAGGAGGTATTATTAGGGGGCTGGCTTGAATTCCAGGCAAGATACAAACCACACCACTGGATCCCTGACTGAGAGGAAGGAGGTATTATTAGGGGGCTGGCTTGAATTCCAGGCAAGATACAAACCACGCCACTCGATCCATGACTGGGTGGAAGGAGGTATTATTAGGGGGCTGGCTTGAATTCCAGGCAAGATACAAACCACACCACTCGATCCATGACTGAGTGGAAGGAGGTATTATTAGGGGGCTGGCTTGAATTCCATGAAAGATACAAACCACGCCACTCGATCCATGACTGAGTGGAAGGAGGTATTATTAGGGGGCTGGCTTGAATTCCAGGAAAGATACAAACCACGCCACTCGATCTATGACTGGGTGGAAGGAGGTATTATTAGGGGGCTGGCTTGAATTCCAGGCAAGATACAAACCACACCACTTGATCCATGACCGAGTGGAAGGAGGTATTATTAGGGGGCTGGCTTGAATTCCAGGCAAGATACAAACCACGCCACTCGATCCATGACTGGGTGGAAGGAGGTATTATTAGGGGGCTGGCTTGAATTCCAGGCAAGATACAAACCACACCACTCGATCCATGACTGGGTGAAAGGAGGTATTATTAGGGGGCTGGTTTGAATTCCAGGCAAGATATAAACCACGCCACTTGATCCATGACTGAGTGGAAGGAGGTATTATTAGGGGGCTGGCTTGAATTCCAGGCAAGATACAAACCACGCCACTCGATCCATGACTTGGAGGAAGGAGGTATTATTAGGGGGCTGGCTTGAATTCCAGGCAAGATACAAACCACACCACTGGATCCCTGACTGAGAGGAAGGAGGTATTATTAGGGGGCTGGCTTGAATTCCAGGCAAGATACAAACCACGCCACTCGATCCATGACTGGGTAGAAGGAGGTATTATTAGGGGGCTGGCTTGAATTCCAGGCAAGATACAAACCACACCACTCGATCTATGACTGAGTGGAAGGAGGTATTATTAGGGGGCTGGCTTGAATTCCAGGAAAGATACAAACCACACCACTCGATCCATGACTGAGTGAAAGGAGGTATTATTAGGGGGCTGGCTTGAATTCCAGGAAAGATACAAACCACGCCACTCGATCCATGACTGGGTGGAAGGAGGTATTATTAGGGGGCTGGCTTGAATTCCAGGCAAGATACAAACCACGCCACTCTATCCATGACTTGGAGGAAGGAGGTATTATTAGGGGGCTGGCTTGAATTCCAGGCAAGATACAAACCACACCACTGGATCCATGACTGAGAGGAAGGAGGTATTATTAGGGGGCTGGCTTGAATTCCAGGCAAGATACAAACCACGCCACTCGATCCATGACTGGGTGGAAGGAGGTATTATTAGGGGGCTGGCTTGAATTCCAGGCAAGATACAAACCACGCCACTCGATCCATGACTGAGTGGAAGGAGGTATTATTAGGGGGCTGGCTTGAATTCCAGGAAAGATACAAACCACACCACTCGATCCATGACTGAGTGGAAGGAGGTATTATTA
Source organism: Ranitomeya imitator (assembly GCF_032444005.1). NCBI lineage: Eukaryota > Metazoa > Chordata > Amphibia > Anura > Dendrobatidae > Ranitomeya > Ranitomeya imitator. The sequence continues at coordinate 61,579,312 of NC_091284.1, read as the reverse complement.
GGGGGCTGGCTTGAATTCCAGGCAAGATACAAACCACACCACTCGATCCATGACTGAGTGGAAGGAGGTATTATTAGGGGGCTGGCTTGAATTCCAGGCAAGATACAAACCACGCCACTCGATCCATGACTGGGTGGAAGGAGGTATTATTAGGGGGCTGGCTTGAATTCCAGGCAAGATACAAACCACACCACTCGATCCATGACTGAGTGGAAGGAGGTATTATTAGGGGGCTAGCTTGAATTCCAGGAAAGATACAAACCACGCCACTCGATCCATGACTGAGTGGAAGGAGGTATTATTAGGGGGCTGGCTTGAATTCCAGGAAATATACAAACCACGCCACTCGATCTATGACTGGGTGGAAGGAGGTATTATTAGGGGGCTGGCTTGAATTCCAGGCAAGATACAAACCACACCACTTGATCCATGACCGAGTGGAAGGAGGTATTATTAGGGGGCTGGCTTGAATTCCAGGCAAGATACAAACCACGCCACTCGATCCATGACTGGGTGGAAGGAGGTATTATTAGGGGGCTGGCTTGAATTCCAGGCAAGATACAAACCACACCACTCGATCCATGACTGGGTGAAAGGAGGTATTATTAGGGGGCTGGCTTGAATTCCAGGCAAGATATAAACCACGCCACTTGATCCATGACTGAGTGGAAGGAGGTATTATTAGGGGGCTGGCTTGAATTCCAGGCAAGATACAAACCACGCCACTCGATCCATGACTTGGAGGAAGGAGGTATTATTAGGGGGCTGGCTTGAATTCCAGGCAAGATACAAACCACACCACTGGATCCCTGACTGAGAGGAAGGAGGTATTATTAGGGGGCTGGCTTGAATTCCAGGCAAGATACAAACCACGCCACTCGATCCATGACTGGGTGGAAGGAGGTATTATTAGGGGGCTGGCTTGAATTCCAGGCAAGATACAAACCACACCACTCGATCTATGACTGAGTGGAAGGAGGTATTATTAGGGGGCTGGCTTGATTTCCAGGAAAGATACAAACCACACCACTCGATCCATGACTGAGTGAAAGGAGGTATTATTAGGGGGCTGGCTTGAATTCCAGGAAAGATACAAACCACGCCACTCGATCCATGACTGGGTGGAAGGAGGTATTATTAGGGGGCTGGCTTGAATTCCAGGCAAGATACAAACCACGCCACTCGATCCATGACTTGGAGGAAGGAGGTATTATTAGGGGGCTGGCTTGAATTCCAGGCAAGATACAAACCACACCACTGGATCCCTGACTGAGAGGAAGGAGGTATTATTAGGGGGCTGGCTTGAATTCCAGGCAAGATACAAACCACGCCACTCGATCCATGACTGAGTGGAAGGAGGTATTATTAGGGGGCTGGCTTGAATTCCAGGAAAGATACAAACCACACCACTCGATCCATGACTGAGTGGAAGGAGGTATTATTAGGGGGCTGGCTTGAATTCCAGGCAAGATACAAACCACACCACTCGATCCATGACTGAGTGGAAGGAGGTATTATTAGGGGGCTGGCTTGAATTCCAGGAAAAATACAAACCACACCACTCGATCCATGACTGAGTGGAAGGAGGTATTATTAGGGGGCTGGCTTGAATTCCAGGCAAGATACAAACCACGCCACTCGATCCATGACTGAGTGGAAGGAGGTATTATTAGGGGGCTGGCTTGATTTAGAAGGCAGTAGCAAGCTTCGCTCCTTGACCTGGGACCCAGCATCCTAGAAGGGAGGATGAGCTCTCAGGAGCTGCATCTCCGTCACAGTATATAGTTCTACATATCACATAATGTGATCATTAAAACACTACTATGAATGTGAGCTTTATAGTATTTGAAGTAGCGTCGATGTGAACATATTATTTGTATCTCCCCGGAGTACCCCTCTTTCTAGTAAGATTACATTTAATCCGCTCTAATACAATGTTATACACATGAATAGATGAAAATACCCAAACGGGTGACTCTTGTTTATAGGCATTGCATCTCCAGTTTATAGATGTTATCTACAGCTTATAGCCATTTATCAACTTCATGCCTCTTATTATTGTTAATCTGAAACACCAGCACAAGACAGAAAAATAACGATAAAGATCGATAGATAACCAGGACTTCCGTTTCCATGTTCTATGGGACAAACAGAACATCACGATATGATTTTATTGTCATCTAATTAAAACCATTAAACTCTATATCAATCGCCTTTAATAAAGTAGTGGCTGCTAAAAAGCTATCGGTGATTGAAGCAGCGCTCCATATATTAATATTTATTGCCTAGCCATGTGACCTACACAGATATCCTGAGTCGATAAACTCCATTTCTACCCAGATGGATAAAAAAAGTGTAGGAGTCATCGTATTTAACTAATTCTTAAGAGTGGCCATCCTTGCTTGGAGGGAAAGTGGATGGGGGTCCTAAGTGGTGAGACCCAACATTTATCTCTGACGCACTTCAACACTATTTATAAGTCAATTCTACATAAACTTTTTCCTTTATTGAACAACATAATTAACATAATGTTTCCTTCATCGTTTACACCCTTAGGTCCACCCAAGTCTCCACGATAGCATTAGAGTATAAAAACATCATAATATCATACTTTATTCCACTCTTGGGGACTCAGTGCAACCAAGAAATGCATGGCTTAAATGAATGCCATATAGTTAACCAGGAATAAAAAAAATGAAAGCGCTTGTCTAGGACTTCTGCAGCGTCCCAGAGTCCTGGTCGTTGCAGTAATGTCGTTCTTCCACCAGGAGGGAGCGATGTTACGTCTGATGGCACCAAAGGAGTTCACCCTGCCAGGTATCACATCCACACACACACTTCACACGCAGGGGGAGCAAAAGGTTCTAACTATTAGGCCACTTCTCACATTTGGGTAAAACTGGGGGTTGGTTAGGAAGTGAGTACAGTTGCAGTTGGAGTTGGAGCCAGGAGGAGGAGAGGAAGAGAAGGAGACTGGGCTCGGCCCAGGGAATTCCTGTCAGGCAGACAGAGGAACAAGGAAGAACTTCAGCGGCTCAGTAGGAAGGACACGGAGCTGCGCCTGCAACCCATGCGGCAGCCTCCTAAGAAAGGACAAGAAAGGAAGTGTGCTGTAGTGAGTGAGCACAGAAGTCATAGCAACAGGAGTGAAACAACAGCGGGAGACCAGCTAGAAGCAGGCTGCCTCCATCTGAGTGCAGATCCGGTGGCCGGAACACCGAGGGAGTGATAGACTCTACGCTTTACTTCAGAGACCGGCAGGGCAGTCAATTCCAAGTTGGCTGTCCAACCTAAGAGCCTAAGCAGACAAGGTGGCAACGCGGAAGAGGGGCATCTCTAGGGTCCCTATAAAATAGCCTCAGGCCACCACCGTCATACGGGTTATGTCCTATCCATCTGGGGGACAGAGAGAGAGAAGTAACAACAGTGAGGACCTAATAGTAGCTACTGCAAGTAGGGACCTACTACGTTACTGTGCGCAAGGGGAAGGCTACTGATTTCCACCTGGATGAGGGGACTCTGGAATTGCCATCAGACCGGCCGGACTCTGCCTACCCTGTCATCCGGCACCCTGGACTGTGGATGCTGAAGCCTTCAGTAAAGGTAAAGAGACTGCACCCACTGTGTCCTCGTTATTCACCGCGCTTTACATCATCCACCATCACCATCTACACTCTGGGAAGCCCTGGGGATATACTTCACCTGTGGGAAGGTATACCATCTAGCTGCCATTCCATCACCCCAGCGGACCCCTAAGCAGCGTCGGTCATCCTGACCGAACACCACAGGTGGCGTCACGAACACTACCATTATCTACAAACTCTGCCTTTTATTGGGCGCCCCTCATAGGGCCACGGTCTGGGTCGGACCACCGTGACATCCTCGCTGAGGGAACAGAAGGACCCGGTACCGAGTACCCCATTGCCCTTACGTGGGGTCGATCCAATTACACACCCAGAACTGCCACCGAACATCTGTTTTAAGCTCACAATGCAAGCAAAAATGCAAGGTATACAGCATGGCTTTGTACACTCTGTACACTGTGTTGCTGTCATTATTGGGTACCACAGCTCAGGTCCCACGTACTTCAGTAAGAGCTGAGCTACAGCACCCAAGAATGGCTGCTGTGTAGTGTCGGGAGCTGTGCTGTTCCAGCTCTGTACACTGTGTACATCCGTCCACCATGGCAACTGCAAAATGCTGATCAGTGGCGGTGCAAGATGTCAGTTATCTACTGATTGAAAAGCGATCTAATCTGAACTGGTGCATAACCAAAAAAGACTTACATAGCAAATAGATCAATGGCTGCACTAATGTTACTGTACTAAAGCAAGGGAATGTGCGATACATGAAATGTGAATAGCATAATGGCTTGTGAAATCTATGAAAAAACACATGAGATGCTTAGCACAAAATTTGGCCAAAAAATGTGAGCCCATCCACCAAACGTCAAGGTAATCTCATGGATCGAATGGGTCCCTGACCTGTCTACCTAGTGTGAACACTTACCTATGGCTAATAACATGGTAAAACCTGCATTAATAGGAAGGTCGGAACCAACTGTGTTTGGATGTAATTAAAATCACAGCATGGTGAAGGGCGGGGCGTTCAAGTCAGAAAAAATAGTACAGTTGAGTGCAGCCATTGATCTATTTGCTATGTAAGCCTTTTTTGGTTTTGCATCAGCTCAGACTAGATTGCTGTTCAGTCAGTTTTCCTATATTTACTATGTACTATTTTTTCTGACTTGAACGCCCTTCACCATGCTGTGATTTTAATTACATCCAAACACAGTTGGTTCCGACCTTCCTATAAATGCAGGCTTTACCATGTTATTAGCCAGAGGTAAGTGTTCACACTAGGCAGTCAGGTCAGGGACCCATCCGATCCATGAGATTACCTTGACGATGGTGGATGGGCTCACATTTTTTGGCCAAATTTTGTGCTAAGCATCTCATGTGTTTTTTCATAGATTTCACAAGCCATTATGCTATTCACATTTCATGTATCGCACATTCCCTTGCTTTAGTACAGTTGAGCGCAGCCATTGCTCTATTTGCTAGTTATCTACCGATATCATATTGATGACCTATACTAATGATAGGTCATCAGTATATAAGATCTGGTCAACTGAAAAATCCCCCCAGCTTCCTCCAAGCCACCATTTTCTCATTCACTGTTCATGTCCTGTATTAGCAAAATCCAAATGTCCAGTGCAGCCAGTCACTGCCTTCAGCTGTCATGTTAGCATGTTCAGCACAAAACCACTGAGGGCAGTAATTGGATGAAGTAGTCGCATGGATGTACAGCACATCATTACGATAGGAAAATCAATAAAGACCAGTGGGCTCCGCCAGAGTGGCATGGCTGGAACAGCACAGGATTTAGCAGGTGAGCCACGGTTTTTGATTTGCTTGTAAAGCATATTGTTTTCAAATTCTATGTAATCCTTTAAGTTGAGGAGTTAAAGAGGTTGTCTACCATGTATCCACAATTTTCTCTTTTAACTAATTAATTACTTTACTATGTACATTTATCTAGTTATGTTTCCTCGATCTTGCTGTGCAGATAGCGATCACATGATGCCATATGGCGGTTTCCATTTTCTTTTTGCAGCATCTGTTGGAATGCCACAGTGAGGTCGCTGGACAGGTTTGTCAATGAGGTGTGCCTGTGTGGTCTTCTTCAGGCCTCCTGAGATAACCTCTAGAGTGATGTCACTATGTCGGAGGCTGGAGGCTAGAAGGAAATCCTAAATGTATTTAGAAAAGTGTTTCCCTTTGCCTAAGTTAGTTAAGAGGGTGGACATGTGGTGGACAACCCCTTTTGAAATAGATTCCGGATGGTAAAGTTTAACTGGGTAGTCTCCAGAGGAATTGTCATAAATGTCTCTCATGAAATGATCCCATTGAGATTTGAGGCTTCTTAATGAACTATTACCATCGCATGCTAAAAAGAGTTATCTAGATTTGGGATGAAAGCCTGCAGACATTCTATTTGTCTTCAGACTTTTGAATCCTCACCACTCACAGTCAAGATTTTCCAATTCGGCATCGAGAGCGAGTAGTCGCTTTGCATGCATGCAGTCACGTACCGACTAGATGTGCTTGACCTCATTCATTTCATTTGTGTTGAGCAAGGCACGTCTGGTTGGAATGTGGCCGCACTTTGGCGCTCACATGGCCATCTGGTCTCACCGCCTGAACCAAAGAGAACTGACAGCTTGCAGTGGCAGCAGACTTTTATCCCAAATCTGGACAACCCCTTTTAAAGACAAATCTCCAAATTTCCCATACAACCTCAAGGAAAAACAAAAACCAATGTACTGTTCATACGATGGACTGCTTTTTTCTGACCACTGTTCCATATAACTGTATATTATTATTAGGAAGTTTAATTTACCTGGCAAAGATTTTCTTCAGCTTTCCTCCTGGTAAGTAAAGTATTTCTGTCTCCCATCATAAATTCTTCTTCACTGAGATCTACGAAATATACACAGAGTAAAGTTTACTTCCTAAATGTTTTTACAGCTTAAAGCCTCCACCTTGAGACTGAAAAATGACTTGCTCTACCTGGCGTCCTCCATTTGCCACACCCTGCCTACTTCGCTCAGGTTGTGGTGTTAGCCTCCATCTCCTTTTGGGATGGCATGGGGAGAGCAGGGCTAAGGCTGGGTTCATATTGCGTTGAACCCGCCCGTTGGACGGACTACGTTACACCGCGGCATAACGCGGTGTAACGTAGTCCCTTAATGCCGCCATTGAATCCAATGTCGGATGCATCGCTAGCACAAGCCCACCATGGGCGTGCGCTAGCGATGTGCAGTCATTGAGTGACGGACCCCGAGACGCGGGCTGCAGCGTTTCCGAGTGCGTCACCGCTAGGGCAGATAGAGCTAGCAGATGCTCTATCTGCGCTAGCGTGCTTCCATACCGGCACTTGCGTTTACAGCAGCCCGTTACCGTATGTGTTGAACGGGCTGCTGTAAACGCAATGTGAACCCAGCCTAAGTCTAAAGCTCGTCTGCCTGCCTTTCCTATCCTACTGCCAGGACAGGAATGGCAGAGAAGGCAAGGTCTACACTCACTATTGAACTCCCCATACTACTGTAGTGGCCATCCCGAAAGCAGAGGGAGCGGAACGCTGATCTGAGTAATGGAAGCAGCGGGAAGTAACTGGAGGGTGCCATGTGTGGTGACTAAAAATGAAAAATGTTCAGTCCTGTTTCAGTCCCAGGGTGAAGGGACGCTTCAATTATCACATATCACAGGCTGGAGCAGCACTGATATTTTGTACATCACGACTGCTGCTGGTTTATTGGGCTCCAATATTGACTTACCGGAGATAGATCAGATTGCACCCGCTACACTGACGAATGCCTTCCTGTCTTTATATTACGTTGTTCATATTATCGATTGTGACCCAACTGCAGCCCCAAGAGTCCAGTATAAGGCAATCCCATTTGGAAACTGATTTTGGAGCCAGTCCCCAGAATCTTGGGTCTATTTCTTAGAGGATGATACTTTTGATAATGTGTGCCATAGTTTTAAAATTATTTTTTTTTGTCTCTGTGCGATAAATTGGCACATATGCACAGAGAGTTTTTTGCCACTTTTTGTTTTTTTGCGCCTTTCAATAAACTGGACAATCTTCAACTTAAAAAAGAATACAATTAAAAAGATTTTGCACTCCACTCGGTTACAAGAGTACAGTTGCACAAACTAGGTGGCAAACGATGAATTAGATGTAGGACAACCCAACCCAAGGTCATAATGCTGAAGAAAAGCCTGAAGAAACTGAGTAAAATTAACCTTAAAAGGTCACAAATTAAATAAGGAATAAAGTACAAATAAAAAAAGTCGCTATTAAAATTATTTTTTCTGCAGAATCAAAAGAGCGAAAGCAATGATGTATCTGCCCCCCTAGATTACAATACAGTATGCACAAACATGTTCTGTATGGACGGGTGGTGTACCACAGAACCGTTTACCTGAAGGGCCCATGGGACTTAAGTTTGAGCTTGGCATTACATGAGTAATGTATACAAATATACGGGAACTAAAAATATAGGTGGATGATGAGTCTTTGGGGGATCATATGGAAGTATATATGGAGACATATGTCATCACACTCAGTGGCGTAGGAAGGGGGGTGCGGGGGGGGGGCGGTCTGCCCCGGGCGGCACAATGCGGGGGGCGGCCGGCGCTGCAGGAGAAGAAAAAAAAAAAAAAGACGCCCCTTTAAATCTTCGGGTGGCACTGTCCGCCGCCACGACCAGGGCCAGCTCCCCCCACCCCCTCCCCTGCCCCCGCCCCCCGCTCTAATACTCACCTCTCCTGGTTCCTGCGGCTTCAGCGTCCTCTGACTCTGCGACGTCTCAGAGCAGAGGGCGCGATGACGTCACTACTGTGCGCGCCGCTCAGCCTCTCTGTCCTGAGCGTCGCAGAGATGGAGAGACGCTGACTGCACCGCACCGGACCTGCGCTAGGAACGGGAGAGGTGAGGATTTTACTTTTTTTTTTTCTTTATGTCTGACTGTCTGGGGGCAATGCTGGACACACTGGGGCAATACTGGAGACCATGGGGCAGATTGCTGGACACACTGGGGCAATACTGGAGACCATGGGGCAGAATGCTGGACACACTGGGGCAATACTGGAGACCATGGGGCAGAATGCTGGACACACTGGGGCAATACAGGAGACCATGGGGCAGAATGCTGGACACACTGGGGCAATACAGGAGACCATGGGGCAGATTGCTGGACACACTGGGGCAATACAGGAGACTATGGGGCAGATTGCTGGACACACTGGGGCAATACTGGAGACCATGGGGCAGAATGCTGGACACACTGGGGCAATACAGGAGACCATGTGGCAAAATGCTGGACACACTGGGGCATTACTGGAGACCATGGGGCAGAATGCTGGACACACTGGGGCAATACTGGAGACCATGGGGCAGAATGCTGGACACACTGGGGCAATACTGGAGACTATGGGGCAGATTGCTGAACACACTGAATACTGGAGACCATGGGGCAGAATGCTGGACACACTGGGGTAATACTGGAGACCATGGGGCAGAATGCTGGACACACTGGGGCAATACAGGAGACCATGGGGCAGAATGCTGGACACACTGGGGCAATACAGGAGACCATGGGGCAGAATGCTGGACACACTGGGGCAATACAGGAGACCATGGGGCAGATTGCTGGACACACTGGGGGCAGTGCTGGACATACTGGGGCAGATTGCTGGACACACTGGGGGTAATATGCTGGACACACTGGGGCAGATTGCTGGACAACATGGGGGTAATATGCTGGACACACTGGGGCAGATTGCTGGACAACATGGGGGTAATATGCTGGACACACTGGGGGCAGGACTTGAGGCATGGGCAGAATGTAGATACGGGGCATGATTGGAGACACGGGGCAGGATTGGATCATGGGGCAGGATGGATACGATGGAGGCTGGTGGGGCAGGATGGGGAGATCATATGGGGTAGAATGGATACTCATGAGGGCAGGATGCGAGAACATATGGCTGGAGCCAGGAATGAGACACACGGGGCCAGGATGTGGAATATTATTACCATAGGGGATAATTAAGGGATATTATTACTGCAGTGATGTATTTATTTTATTTTTTGAGTATACTGTTTTAAATGGGGGGGCGGTCCTGTTACTGTGCAGAGTGACACTATATCACCTTTTTTTCTTCATGTGATGTAATGTAGAAGTTGTGAAAAATTAAGTAATGTGTTCTGCAAGCGGAGCTCGAGATAACTGTGTTATTTCCTGCAGAAACGAGTCCTGGCTGGAAGGAATGATGGCGGTCTGTGCTGGATGAAAGATGAAGGACTTCACCTAGAGACGTCACTGGTGAGTCAGTGTTACCTATACACTGACACTATACACTGTATACTATATAGAGCTCCTGTGTATAATGTCACCAGTGATCTCTGTATTACCTCTACACAGACACTGCATACTAAGTACAGATCTCCTGTGAATACTGGCACTTATGGTGATAGTATTGTGGTTTTTTTTTTTTTATTACTGATCAGTATTGTAGTATTCAGTCACTATGTGGTGGTAATATGTGGTCTGGAAATGGTGTTGTGGTATTTGTCCCTTGTATGTAGTATTATTCGGTCACTATGTGGCCTGGTCATGGTGTGGTGGTATTAAGTCACAGGTGTGGCATGTGGGGGTGACACCATTAGGCCCAGTTTAAGTTCTACAAAACAGGAAAACCATTTTTGGTAACCTTTGTGTGTATTGAGCCGGGGAGGGGGGGGGGGCGCCAAACTCGGGAACAGCCCCGGGCGGCAAAAGCTCTAGCTACGCCTCTGATCACACTTATGAACATATTACCTTCAATGGGACCGTGCCTTCTGAGGTAGGAATCATGGTCAGGTCTCCTGGAGGTAAGGTAATGTGCTGTTACTCCAACTCTCCTGTCTGGCATCAAAGAGGCGAAAGTTACAATCACTACATCAGTCAAATGTATTTTCAGAGATTCACTTTCCGATTCTTCCTGTGTAATGTGCAGGGCTTTTGACAGATTTCCAGCGTGAGGGAACATACAATTGCATTGCATTACTTCCGGGCCATAGAATGTAATGGAGTATGCCGGCACATGCGCAATACTGATTTTATGCTTTGCCCACAATATGGCAAAGCATACTGCGCATGCGCGAGAGGACATTTGAATGCGCACATGCGGTAACTCTACGTGAACACAGGAATTACCTGAAAGAAATGCGTAGAGCTAGCCAGGAGGGGGAGAGAGATGGACAGTAAGCCCTGCCCAAAGGACCGGACCGAGCATACACCGCGGGAGGATTATAAACGGTATTTGTGGATCATAGGTGGGGAGTCGAGGGGTATCAAAAGTACTGGTATAATGCATAGGTGACAATAAATTGAATGATATTTTTACATGATATCCCCAAAAAGTGGTGACAGATTCCCTTTAATGACCAAATACTTATTTTCCATCATAATTTGCAAAATAAATCTTGCCAATTCAGACGAGGTGATTTTCTGCATTTTTACTCTCAGGCTATGTGCACACGTTCAGGTTTTTCATGTTTTTTTCGCAGTAAAAATGCTATAAAAACTCATTAAAAATGCATATATTATGCATCCAATCATTTAGAATGCATTCTGCATGTTTTTTGCACATGATGCGTTTTTTTTCCGCAAAAAAAAAGCATCGTGGTAAAAAAAAGCAGCATGTTCATTAATTTTGCAGATTTTCTGCGTTTTTCCCGCCATTCTATGCATTTGGGAAAAAACGCACAAAAAACTCACCAAAAACGCGTCAAAAACGCATGAAAAAAACGCATGCGGATTTCTGGCAGAAATGTCCGGTTTTTGTCAGGAAAATTTCTGCAAGAAATCCTGACGTGTGCACATAGGCTCATAGTTGTGGTCTACCTATGATGTCAATTACAGGCCTCTCTCATCTTTTTAAGTGGGAGAACTTGCACAATTGTACCCTGACTAAATACTTTTTTCCTCACTGTAGTTAATGCGCAAGTTTTTAGCAATGTCCTGGATAGCCCATTTAAGGCTGCACTTCTCAGTAAAGATACAATAGATGAAGGATGGTTCAGCTGTCAGCTAACTCCCCCAACTCCTCCATACACATGAGCCAGACTCCTCTGGTGGTGGCTTATCTCCACATAATACAAAAGGATCTGCTGTCCAAAACCAGATATACTGGATCCTTATCTACCCTGACATCTTTCATGAGAAAGTCAGGAGCCCCCCCTTGCACTTTAGATTGTCAGCTGAGCCTGAAAATATTGGTGGTTTTAGCCAACTTTAGTGTACGGGAATTTTAATCTAATATTGTAAGGGTACCGTCACACTATAACATTTAGATCGCTACGACGGTACGATTCGTGACGTTCCAGCGATATCGTTACGATATCGCTGTGTCTGACACGCAGCAGCGATCAGGGATCCTGCTGAGAATCGTACGTCGTAGCAGATCGTATGGAACTTTCTTTCATCGCTGGATCTCCCGCTGTCATCGCTAGATCGGTGTGTGTGACACCGATCTAGCGATCTAGCGATGCGATCCAGCGATGCGTTCGCTTGTAACCAGGGTAAACATCGGGTAACTAAGCGCAGGACCGCGCTTAGTTACCCGATGTTTACCCTGGTTACAAGGGTTAAACAAAAAAAAACCAAACAGCACATACTTACATCTGGTGTCCGTCACGTCCCTTGCCGTTTCTGCTTCCCGCACTCAGTGACTGCCGGCCGTAAAGTGAAAGCAGAGCACAGCGGCTGTGCTTTCACTTTCACTTTACAGCCGGCAGTCACAGTGCGGGAAGCAGACGGCAAGGGACGTGACGGACACCAGATGTAAGTATGTGCTGTTTGGTTTTTTTTTGTTTAACCCTTGTAACCAGGGTAAACATCGGGTAACTAAGCGCGGCCCTGCGCTTAGTTACCCGATGTTTACCCTGGTTACCCGGGGACCTCGGCATCGTTGGTCGCTGGAGAGCTGTCTGTGTGACAGCTCCCCAGCGACCACACTACGATTTACCTACGATCACGGCCAGGTCATATCGCTGGTCGTGATTGTAGGTAAATCGTATAGTGTGACGGTACCCTTAGAGGTCAAACCAGCATTGTTAGCTTAATCAATCTTGTATGTAATTCCTTGTACGTTGTAATAAGAGTTCATCTTGTGCACAGCAATCAACCCTTACACTAGAATGTAATGAAATATTAACACTTACCGAATGCTTCATTTTCTGAAATGGATTTCTGCATGAGAGACCTGAATAAAGAGAATATCAATTAACATTGATAGCTATGATCTATGGTCAAAGTTACATAAGGTGCAGTATAGGACATGACACTGAGCTAAGATAAGGCAGGACAGTAGGAAGATGATTTTTTAGGCATTGGGCCTGTAGGGGGTCAGTCCTTGCCAAGAGCTGAATTACACTGTGACTAAGGGTCCCGTCACACAGTGGCATTTTGATCGCTACGACGGCACGATCCGTGACGCTCCAGCATCGTAACAATATCGCTCCAGCGTCGTAGACTGCTGTCACACTTTGCAATGTACGACGCTGGAGCGATAATTTCATGACGTATGTGCGATGTAGAAGTCGTTGGTTACTATGCGCACATCGTATACAATATCGTGCACACCTTTCTTACACCATGCGATCATGCCGCCACAGCGGGACACTAGACGACGAAAGAAAGTTTCAAACGATCTGCTACGACGTACGATTCTCAGCGGGGTCCCTGATCGCAGGAGCGTGTCAGACACAGCGAGATCGCTGGAACGTCACGGATATATCGCTGGAACGTCACAAATCGTGCCGTCGTAGCGATCAAAATGCCACTATGTGGCCGTAAAGTGAAAGTGAAAGCACGTCACCGCTGTGCTCTGCTTTCATTTTACGGCCGGCAGTCACAGTGCGGGAAGCAGACTGCAAGGGACCTGACGGACACCAGAATGTAAGTATTTGCTGTTTGGTTTTTTTTAGTTTTACGCTTGTAACCAGGGTAAACATTGGGTTACTAAGCGCGGCCCTGCGCTTAGTTACCCGATGTTTACCCTGGTTACAAGCGAACGCATCGCTGGATCGCATCGCTAGATCGCTAGATCGGTGTCACACACACCGATCTAGCGATGACAGCGGGAGATCCAGCGATGAAAGAAAGTTCCATACGATCTGCTATGACGTACGATTCTCAGCAGGATCCCTGATCGCTGCTGCGTGTCAGACACAGCGATATCGTAACGATATCGCTGGAACGTCACGAATCGTACCGTCGTAGCGATCTAAATGGTATAGTGTGACGGTACCCTTAGACCGCATTCAGACACCCATTTTTTTGCATGTGAGAAAACAAGAACCATTTTTTAACTGGAGTGCTGGATCTAATTTTCCTCCATCTTTGGTCTTTTATGTTTAATTTTTAATATCAGTATGACATTGTACAGAAAAAAATTCTAAGCTTCTCTGATTTATTAGAGTAGATAGTAAAAAATGGACAGAGGTCGGATGACACACAGAACGCATCCTAGTGTTACCTGCTTGTTTGACAACCCATTCACATACGGAGCAAAAACAGATGCAAAATGTAAACCATCACATACGGAGCAAAAACAGATGCAAAATGTAAACCAAAGTTTTTGTTGTTGGAAGGATGTGTCTTTAAAAATCAACCAGACAAAAAAAACATCCATTATGGTATATTTCCCATATATTTAGATGTTTAAAAAAATGGACGCAGTTGCTCTTTGTTTTTGTTTTTTGGCTGAACAATAAAGTTGTGCAAACTATTGCGGTTTTAGACATTTCCTTTCCTCATATGAACAGGTCCTGTACTGGATCATTTTATTTTTGTTTTTGTCATTCAAAAGCAGATCCAAAAATAAAAATGCCAAATAGACATGTGAATATTGCCTTATTCCCTGTTGAAAAAAACATCATGATTGACCGAAATAAGACCTAGCCATACACGTAACTGTTATGTCTGCTAATGAAAGGTGTTATGAAGGCAATCCAGAGACACAGTGTGCCTAGCGATCAGAGCGCACACAGTGATCTGACAAATACCCAAAAACAAAAGAACGAGCTCTGAGACGTGGAAACTCTGTAGACTGCACACCTGATCCTATCCTAAACACAACTAAAAGCGGCTGTGGATTGCGCCTAACAACTACCTATGCAACTCGGCACAGCCTAAGAAACTAGCTAGCCTGAAGATAGAAAAATAGGCCTGACTTGCCCCAGAGAAATACCCCAAAGGAAAAGGCAGCCCCCCACATATAATGACTGTGAGTAAGATGAAAAGACAAAACGTAGGGATGAAATAGATTCAGCAAAGTGGGGCCCGATAATCTTAGACAGAGCGAGGACAGTAAAGCGAACTTTGCAGTCTACAAAAAACCCTAAAGCAAAAACCACGCAAAGGGGGCAAAAAAGACCCACCGTGCCGAACTAACGGCACGGCGGTACACCCTTTGCGTCTCAGAGCTTCCAGCAAAACAAAAGACAAGCTGGACAGAAAAAAAGCAACAAAATAGCAAAAAAGCACTTAGCTATACAGAGCAGCAGGTCACAGGAACAATCAGGAGAAGCTCAGATCCAACACTGGAACATTGACAAGGAGCCAGGATAGCAGCATCAGGCGGAGTTAAGTAACGAAGCAGTTAACGAGCTCACCAGAACACCTGAGGGAGGAAGCTCAGAAGCTGCAGTACCACTTGTGACCACAGGAGTGAATTCAGCCACAGAATTCACAACAGTACCCCCCCCCTTGAGGAGGGGTCACCGAACCCTCACCAGAGCCCCCAGGCCGACCAGGATGAGCCGCATGAAAGGCACGAACAAGATCGGGAGCATGAACATCAGAGGCAAAAACCCAGGAATTATCTTCCTGAGCATAACCCTTCCATTTAACCAGATACTGGAGTTTCCGTCTAGAAACACGAGAATCCAAAATCTTTTCCACAATATACTCCAATTCCCCCTCCACCAAAACCGGGGCAGGAGGTTCAACAGATGGAACCATAGGTGCCACGTATCTCCGCAACAACGACCTATGGAATACATTATGTATGGAAAAGGAGTCTGGGAGGGTCAAACGAAAAGACACAGGATTGAGAACCTCAGAAATCCTATACGGACCAATAAAACGAGGTTTAAATTTAGGAGAGGAAACCTTCATAGCAATATGACGAGAAGATAACCAAACCAGATCCCCAACACGAAGTCGGGGACCCACACGGCGTCTGCGATTAGCGAAAAGTTGAGCCTTCTCCTGGGACAAGGTCAAATTGTCCACTACCTGAGTCCAGATCTGCTGCAACCTGTCCACCACAGAATCCACACCAGGACAGTCCGAAGACTCAACCTGTCCTGAAGAGAAACGAGGATGGAACCCAGAATTGCAAAAAAAAGGAGAAACCAAGGTAGCCGAGCTGGCCCGATTATTAAGGGCGAACTCAGCCAACGGCAAAAAGGACACCCAATCATCCTGGTCAGCAGAAACAAAACATCTCAGATATGTTTCCAAGGTCTGATTGGTTCGTTCGGTCTGGCCATTAGTCTGAGGATGGAAAGCGGAGGAAAAGGACAGGTCAATGCCCATCCTACCACAAAAGGCTCGCCAAAACCTTGAAACAAACTGGGAACCTCTGTCAGAAACAATATTCTCAGGAATGCCATGCAACCGAACCACATGCTGAAAGAACAAAGGTACCAAATCAGAGGAGGAAGGCAATTTAGCCAAGGGCACCAGATGGACCATTTTAGAAAAGCGATCACAGACCACCCAAATGACTGACATCTTTTGAGAAACGGGAAGGTCAGAAATGAAATCCATCGAAATATGTGTCCAAGGCCTCTTTGGGACCGGCAAGGGCAAAAGCAACCCACTGGCACGAGAACAGCAGGGCTTAGCCCTAGCACAAATCCCACAGGACTGCACAAAAGTACGTACATCCCGTGACAGAGATGGCCACCAGAAGGATCTAGCCACTAACTCTCTGGTACCAAAGATTCCAGGATGACCAGCCAACACAGAACAATGAAGTTCAGAGATAAGTTTATTAGTCCACCTATCAAGGACGAACAGTTTCTCCGCTGGACAACGATCAGGTTTATTCGCCTGAAATTTTTGCAGCACCCGCCGCAAATCAGGGGAGATGGCAGACACAATGACTCCTTCCTTGAGGATACCCGCTGGCTCAGATAAACCCGGAGAGTCGGGCACAAAACTCCTAGACAGAGCATCCGCCTTCACATTTTTAGAGCCCGGAAGGTACGAAATCACAAAGTCGAAGCGGGCAAAAAATAACGACCAACGGGCCTGTCTAGGATTCAAGCGCTTGGCAGACTCGAGATAAGTCAAGTTCTTATGATCAGTCAATACCACCACGCGATGCTTAGCTCCTTCAAGCCAATGGCGCCACTCCTCGAATGCCCACTTCATGGCCAGCAACTCTCGGTTGCCCACATCATAATTACGCTCAGCGGGCGAAAACTTCCTGGAAAAGAAAGCACATGGTTTCATCACTGAGCAATCAGAACCTCTCTGTGACAAAACCGCCCCTGCTCCAGTCTCAGAAGCATCAACCTCGACCTGGAACGGAAGAGAAACATCTGGCTGACACAACACAGGGGCAGAACAAAAACGACGCTTCAACTCCTGAAAAGCTTCCACAGCAGCAGAAGACCAATTAACCAAATCAGCACCCTTCTTGGTCAAATCGGTCAATGGTTTGGCAATGCTAGAAAAATTACAGATGAAGCGACGATAAAAATTAGCAAAGCCCAGGAACTTTTGCAGACTTTTCAGAGATGTCGGCTGAATCCAATCCTGGATGGCTTGGACCTTAACTGGATCCATCTCGATAGTAGAAGGGGTAAAGATGAACCCCAAAAATGAAACTTTCTGCACACCGAAGAGACACTTTGATCCCTTCACAAACAAAGAATTAGCACGCAGGACCTGAAAAACCATTCTGACCTGCTTCACATGAGACTCCCAATCATCTGAGAAGATCAAAATGTCATCCAAGTAAACAATCAGGAATTTATCCAGATACTCACGGAAGATGTCATGCATAAAAGACTGAAACACAGATGGAGCATTGGCAAGTCCGAATGGCATCACTAGATACTCAAAATGACCCTCGGGCGTATTGAATGCAGTTTTCCATTCATCTCCTTGCCTGATTCTCACCAGATTATACGCACCACGAAGATCTATCTTAGTGAACCAACTAGCCCCCTTGATCCGAGCAAACAAGTCAGATAACAATGGCAAGGGATACTGAAATTTAACAGTGATCTTATTAAGAAGGCGGTAATCAATACACGGTCTCAGCGAACCATCCTTCTTGGCTACAAAGAAGAACCCTGCTCCCAGTGGTGATGACGATGGGCGAATATGTCCCTTCTCCAGGGATTCCTTCACATAACTGCGCATAGCGGCGTGTTCGGGCACGGATAAATTAAATAATCGACCTTTAGGGAATTTACTACCAGGAATCAAATTGATAGCACAATCACAATCCCTATGCGGAGGTAGGGCATCGGACTTGGGCTCTTCAAATACATCCTGATAATCAGACAAGAACTCTGGGACCTCAGAAGGGGTGGATGACGAAATCGACAAAAATGGAACATCACCATGTACCCCCTGACAACCCCAGCTGGATACCGACATGGAATTCCAATCCAATACTGGATTATGGGTTTGTAGCCATGGCAACCCCAACACGACCACATCATGCAGATTATGCAACACCAGAAAGCGAATAACCTCCTGATGTGCAGGAGCCATGCACATGGTCAGCTGGGCCCAGTACTGAGGTTTATTCTTGGCCAAAGGTGTAGCATCAATTCCTCTCAATGGAATAGGACACCGCAAAGGCTCCAAGAAAAACCCACAACGTTTAGCATAATCCAAATCCATCAGATTCAGGGCAGCGCCTGAATCCACAAACGCCATGACAGAAAACGACGACAAAGAGCATATCAAGGTAATGGACAGAAGGAATTTGGACTGTACAGTACCAATGACGGCAGACCTAGCGGACCGCTTAGTGCGCTTAGGACAATCAGAAATAGCATGAGTGGAATCACCACAGTAGAAACACAGCCCATTCAGACGTCTGTATTCCTGCCGTTCAACTCTGGTCATAGTCCTATCGCACTGCATAGGCTCAGGTTTAACCTCAGGCAATACCGCCAAATGGTGCACAGATTTACGCTCGCGCAAGAGTCGACCGATTTGAATGGCCAAAGACAAAGACTCATTCAAACCAGCAGGCATAGGAAATCCCACCATGACATCCTTAAGAGCCTCAGAGAGACCCTTTCTGAACAAAGCTGCCAGCGCAGATTCATTCCACTGAGTGAGTACTGACCATTTCCTAAATTTCTGACAATATACTTCTATATCATCCTGACCCTGGCACAAAGCCAGCAAATTCTTCTCAGCCTGATCCACTGAATTAGGCTCATCGTACAGTAATCCGAGCGCCAGGAAAAACGCATCGATACTACTCAATGCAGGGTCTCCTGGCGCAAGAGAAAATGCCCAGTCTTGAGGGTTGCCGTGCAAAAAATAAATAATAATCAAAACCTGTTGAATAGGATTACCAGAAAAATGAGGTTTCAAGGCCAGAAATAGCTTACAATTATTTTTGAAACTTAGAAACTTAGTTCTATCTCCAAAAAACAAATCAGGAATAGGAATTCTTGGTTCTAACATAGATTTCCGATCAATAGTATCTTGAATCTTTTGTACATTTATAACGAGATTATCCATTGAAGAGCACAGACCCTGAATATCCATGGCCACACCTGTGTCCAGAATCACCCAAATGTCTAGGGGAAAAAAAAAAAATGAACACAGAGCAGAAAAAAAAAAAATGATGTCAGAACTTTTTCTTTCCCTCTATTGAGAATCATTAGTTAGGCTCCTTGTACTGTTATGTCTGCTAATGAAAGGTGTTATGAAGGCAATCCAGAGACACAGTGTGCCTAGCGATCAGAGCGCACACAGTGATCTGACAAATACCCAAAAACAAAAGAACGAGCTCTGAGACGTGGAAACTCTGTAGACTGCACACCTGATCCTATCCTAAACACAACTAAAAGCGGCTGTGGATTGCGCCTAACAACTACCTATGCAACTCGGCACAGCCTAAGAAACTAGCTAGCCTGAAGATAGAAAAATAGGCCTGACTTGCCCCAGAGAAATACCCCAAAGGAAAAGGCAGCCCCCCACATATAATGACTGTGAGTAAGATGAAAAGACAAAACGTAGGGATGAAATAGATTCAGCAAAGTGGGGCCCGATAATCTTAGACAGAGCGAGGACAGTAAAGCGAACTTTGCAGTCTACAAAAAACCCTAAAGCAAAAACCACGCAAAGGGGGCAAAAAAGACCCACCGTGCCGAACTAACGGCACGGCGGTACACCCTTTGCGTCTCAGAGCTTCCAGCAAAACAAAAGACAAGCTGGACAGAAAAAAAACAACAAAATAGCAAAAAAGCACTTAGCTATACAGAGCAGCAGGTCACAGGAACAATCAGGAGAAGCTCAGATCCAACACTGGAACATTGACAAGGAGCCAGGATAGCAGCATCAGGCGGAGTTAAGTAACGAAGCAGTTAACGAGCTCACCAGAACACCTGAGGGAGGAAGCTCAGAAGCTGCAGTACCACTTGTGACCACAGGAGTGAATTCAGCCACAGAATTCACAACACGTAACAATCTGTCTGCTTTGGAGACGCCATTCGAAGCCTCCGTCACAAATTGATACCAGACAAATCAGCACAATAGTCTTATGAGCCAGAATGTGTCCCATCATCTGTGTCCCATCATCTGTGTCCCATCATCTGTGCAATATCCCAGTCTGAACTGGCAGATCGGGGAGATAGTTAAATAATAAAAAACAACAGAATGGGCCAGCGCAAAGTAGCCGCCAACATTTGGCCAACCGTGCCGCACTCTTGCAGTTTTAACTATCTATGGCTGAGTCGATCTTATGGATTTTGATTTTTGAGGCAATTTCTGCTGTCAGAATGATCAAAATATAGTGCCCAACTTATACAGAATTTACTGTAATTACTTATTTTTCACAGTGTTGGTAAGCAGATCTCTAAATAAATTAACGTTGTCCTTTGTTCTTCTGTGAAGACCACGTTTCATCATCACGTCGTCAGCTGTAGTAGGCAACATACTGTACCTTTATTTCAGCATCAGATACATTTATGGCTGACATGGATATAGTTTTCATGTGTTCTCCACTTACTTTTTACGTATTTTGTTTGCATCCGTAGCATTCATTTCCGACATTTCCTTAAAAGAAAAAGTAAAACAAAATAATGAAATTAAAAGCGATAATAAACTCGTTTTTGCCCAGAAGACTTTACTAGAGGAACCTGTCACCAGGTTTTCCCAATAAAAACTACAACCAACACCATTAATACTTTTTTTTACTGTATTCTAGCAAAAGGTATATAAGTCCTCAACCCCCTCTGCATAACCCCAATAATATCTTTTATAGTCCCCCATACGGCGCAGTCTAGTCTGATGGGCAGGGCTTGTCTTACTTCGTTGCTTCCTCTCTCCCGGCAATCACCGTCCTCCTTCCCTGCTTCATGTGAATGATGAGTTTTACACATGGTGTCCCCAGTTGTGCTCCTGCACAGGCGCACTACTCTCTGTCTTGTTGAGGGCAGGGCAAAGTACTGTAGTGCGCATGCGCCGGCTTTACTCTTGGGTCAATGGTAATCTTTGGCATCTCCCGTCGCATGCACATTACAAGACTTTGCTTTGCAGTCAGCAGAAGTACACCTGTGCAGGAGCATGATTGTGGACACTGTGTCGGTGACAAAGGACATATTACCACATAAAGTAGGCAGGAGGACGGTGATTGCAATGAGAAAGGAGGCGCCGCAATAAAGGGTGTGGACGGGCCTGTTCCTGCCTTTGAAGACAACGTCGAGTGTCATGCTTTTTACTGCATTTTATTGTGCCATGTGAAGTATGTTCAGTGTTATGTGGTTTTTATTAATGTGATGTAACTAATGCATAGTGTTGTAGGTACTGATGCTGCTGTGTTAAGGTAATGCATACTCTCAGTAACATTCACTCAGCTCAGGTATACGGTAATAACGTAGCTTAGTGCTTAAGTTAGTATTAGTACTGTGGATACATTAAAGCAAGATATATTTAAATGTTTGGGACTAGCCCATACTAGGAGGGGAAGTAAAGCGGGAACCAACTCCTGGTTTAGTGAGTCAGTGAGAAAGTTAGTGAAACTGATCGTTGGAGGCAAGGTGAAGTTCAAGGTGCAGTGGGCTGGATGCACGGTGTGAACAAAACATTCTGGCGGTATGAGGTCAGACAAAACTCCCTGTGGACATTCCTGCAATGTCCGGAGCCTATGACTCGATACAGGTGCTGTGAAGAGTACCTTAAACCCCTTCCGGGTAGAGGAAGATGAACGTGGAACCGCTTGAGGGAACCGTAATGGATCTCGGTAATATTGTGGTGCTGGATAGGAAATCCCTGGGAATAACAGTATCAAAGTAGGGATAGTCCGAGCTAAATGTAAGAAAATTATTGAACAAAGCGAGTGGCGAAGGGTGCTGTGCCTGATACTGCGTGTAAAAGACTGATGTACTTGAACTGTCCAGTAAATCTGAACTTGTTAAAACGAACCAGGTGTCCCGTGATGTGTGTGGCTGATCCGGGAACTATCGACGTGGAGACACCCAAGGCTTATGGCCTGTAAGTAAGTGTAAACCTCCATGCACAGCACAACACTTATAGATTGGGACACGGTTTTCTTGTAAAGTGCCAGGGCGTGATGGAGGAGCAGCCTACGGCTACCGTCCTAGTCACCTTGCACAGCAGCAAGAAAAGTGACACCCATCGGACCAGACCATAGCATGCCATATGAGGGGGATTATAAAAGGTATTTTTTGGGGCTTTGCAGGGGGGTTGGAGACTTATATTCAGCTTGCTAGACTGCTGTAAAAGATTAATTAAAGGTGGTGGTTATAGTTTATATTGGGAAAACCTGGTGACAGGTTCTCTTCAACATAACGCTTGTGAACTACTCTCATCATAGATTGTATGTTGGGAGTGCTCCTAAGGAAGAGATCAAAGATGCCCAATAAACTGAGTATTAAATGATGACATAAACTACAGTGTGTCCATAAAGTCATGGTGCACTTTTGACCAGTCACTGGAAAGCAACAAAAAACGATAGAAATGTGAAATCTGCTCCAAATAAAAGAAAAACTCTCCCAGTTTCATACCTATTCAGTGTAGTTTGATGTGGGCTCCATTTGTTGCCCTAGACACATCCAAACAATAGTGAAGTTTTTTCCACACACGGGTAAGGACGTCTGGTGTAAGAGAGTGAATTATATCTGTGATTCTCTGTTTTAAGTGATTAATGTCGTTGATATATTCAATGTACACTTGTTGCTTCACATAACCCCAAAAGTAAAAGTCTAAGGGCGTCAGATCCGCGGATCATGGTGGCCATGGCTTGACAGAACCCCTGCCTATCCACCGCCGGGGGAATGTTCTATCCAGAAACTCATGAACCAAGGTGGCGTAGTGTGGAGGAGCGCCGTCCTGTTGAAAGATGACACCTTTTGGAAATTGTGGCACTGCATACAATTCCAACACGTCAAGATACGTGTTTGCCGTCACAGACCACTCCGTGAAAAAAAATGGGCCCATCACCTTATCATGCATCAGGCCACACCACACGTTCACTTTAGGGGTGTTACCTTCATACTCAACGTAGGCATGAGGATGTTCAGCAGCCCATATTCAGACGTTATGGCGATGAACATGTCCACAGATATGGAAGGTCACCTCATCACTAAACACAGTCTTCTGCAAAAATCTTGCATCATTATCAATCTCATGAAGCATATCTGTAGCAAAAGCGCATCGTTTGGGTCAATTCGCCGGTTTGATAGCGTGCAACAGCCGCAATTTGTATCCCATAAACAGAGACGTTTCTTTAACACCTTGTTAATCAGAGTTTAGTTTATCAGGGGTTAGTCTGACTGGGCTCAGCGACAGCTTAAATGAGTTTGTGTTGTTTGATTGGTTCTTGTTATCTCTCCTCATGAACAGGTCTGATATGATTTGGCCACAGAAAGCGTGCCAGAATGTAAATTATAAATAGATCCTGTGACTGGTCAAAAGTGCACCATGACTTCACGGGCACACTGTATATACTATAGGGTAAGGCTGAACACGGCCTTACTTTAGCATGAATTATTATTTTTTACAAATAGGTCAAAAGGAAATGTGTTCTCTGTTTAGATGTTGGGTAGGGAGCGCTGTGAGAAGAACTGATTTTTATTGCTTCATGGCAGTATTAAGGCTGGGGTGACATAAGTGTATAAATGATGGGTCTGATTTTCACCCGGAAAAGTGGGATGATTTTTTACTGAACAGTTATTAATTTTTTACAGGACAAATTACAGTTTCCCCTCTGACAGACCTGCAATATATCCATAAAAATCAAATGAAACGCTGATTGTCCTTATGGGATCCGATTTTTTTTTCTCGCGCTTTTCCGTTTTTGGAGTGAAATCGCAGGATGTTGTGATTTTTCCTGACTCTGAATACAGCTGAGAAAAAAAACACGGCCTCAGTGAATTACATTGTTCCAAGTGCAATATCTTTTTTTATCGGATTCCACTCGTTAGAGTTATGCGCTCGTGTGAACGAACTCCATACCCGTCATTGTCAGTAAATGGCTATATTTCCAAAAGATTTAGTAAAGTGAAACCGCTATGGAGAACTGAAAAAAAGGACAATTACTTACAACTAAGATTTAATGTAACATTAAGAAAAAAAAAATGGTTGCATTATATATGGTTCTAACAACTAGGCCAATGCATAGGCCCTGTGTCACCATCTACTGGGTACAAATGAAAGTACAAAAAGTCAGATTTTCCTGTTCTAAGGTTTAAGTGTAACGCTATGTGCCCACGATCAGGAATAGCAGCGTTTTGGACACAGTGTTTTTTCGCTGCCTCCAAAAGGCTACGTTCTAATTAGTTAAATCGGCAAGTTCTTAGGGAACTATGCGGATTTAACGCATCTAATGAATGGCTATGGGGGAATCTACACAGCAGAGACTAGCATCTCCGCTGCCGAAATGAACGTGCTGCGGCTCGTAAAACCGCTCCGCGAGTCAGAATACGCAGCAGTGGTCGTGGGATTTCCATAAACCACATCGGCTGTGCTTGTAATGTAGAATGCAGAGTTTTGGGCATCCAAAACATTGCTATTCCTAATCGTGGGTGCGCAGCCTAAGGGGTTTTTCAGGAGTGCGACACTGCTGACTTGTGCTGCTTTATAGCCCCAACCCCCTGAGGAAGCCTGTGTGGCGAAACTTGTTGGGGTGGCTATGTGATGTTTTTAGGTAGAATGAGTGTTGCCTGTATATTCTTGGAAGAGAGATTCTAATTGAGTCGCTTCTAATCTATGAACTGAAGTCATGGTAGATATACAGGCGCACAGTTGTGCATAGAAATTAGAATGCTCTATTAATCAGACAGATCCTAGAGATTATAATTGTTATTGTAATTGCACAGGCACACTAGTGTGTTTTTTATTTCCCCAGCACTATTTTTAGAATGTACAATAAAAGTCATGTTTTAATGCATCCCTTAATTATGGTTTATTTACCCTCTGGGTAATTTGGTGACATGAATTTGACCATGGTTAATCTCTTTTTGTCAGAGCCAATTTTTTTTTGCGCTTTGTTTTATTCTCCTCTTCTTCGAAGAGCCATAAGGGTATGTGCACACGTCCGGATTTTTAGCGTTTTTTTTGCGGAATTTCGCTATAAAAACGCTATAATTCCGCATCAAAAACGCTAAAAATATGCATCCTATCATTTAGAATGCATTCCGGAATTTTTGTGCAGATGGATGCGTTTTTTTCCGCAAAAAAAACGCATACCGCAAAAATTCCGGACATGCTCATTCTTTTTGCGGATTTTTAGCGGATTCCATGATAAAAGGAAACTCAGGAAAAAAAAAAAAAACGCCAAAAATCCGCAAAAATTCCGCGCAAAATCCGCGCAAAAACCGCGCAAAAACCGCGAAAAATCCGCGCGGAAAAAAACGCAAATTTCTGCCAGATTTCTCCGGATTTTGTCAGGAAAAAAACCTGACGTGTGCACATACCCTTAATGCTCAGATTTTCCACAAATGGGGCGATGCCAAATATTTTTCTTTCACTATTATTATTTTTTCTTTATAGACTGGGCAAAGAGGGGTAATTTAAACTTTTTTGTTTTATTTATTTTTAAAACTTTTTTTAATTAACTTTATTTCTTTTTTTTTTTTAGTCCTCTGGCCGACTTGCGCCTACAACCTCTTTATCACTTTTACTATGTGTAAAGTAAAAATAACGATCTTCTATAAAGCCCAGCCCATGTCTGCGCTTTATAGGAGTGCAAAGACGGTAGCGATGGGGCCTTCAGTAGAACCCTGGCTGCCAGTGAAAACCACTGGGATCACGTGATTGCATTGCGGGTGGTTAGGGGGCGTTGGAATGAGTGACCCACTGGGATTACAACAGTTACATGCTGCTGTCACAGAATGAAAGCAGCATTTAAGTGTTTAATCAGCAGCGCTGGTGTAGGAGGCAAGCACTGGCTGTATAACACAGCTGACACCCCTTCTGTATGTATGGTATTGCAGCTCAGAGAATGCAGAAATCCCTGTATTTTCAAGAAGCACTGCTCCTCCTCCCAGCAATATTTTTATCCTCTTAATATATTGCAGCCATCATATTATATAGCACTGTGTACTTACAATTGCTCATTCTGCCTTTCTACCCAGATAATTCTTCTCTTTTCTATGACATCACGAGATTAAAAACAGACTAGCTGAATCCTTCTACCTTCTGTGTAGAAAAAGGAGGTCAATTTTGTCTGCACATCATAAGTTGCTGCAAAAGTCCTTGGCAGGGGAGAGGATGGAGCAGTGGGGTCAGGAATTGAGGGGGGATAATAAATGTAGGAACAAGAGACTTCCTGTTTCTACATAGATCAGAGAAAAGAGAAGAATTTACTTGGTAGAAAGGCAAAATGAGCAATTGTAAGTGCACAGTACTGTATAATATGATGATTGTAATATACTGTATAGAGGATAAAAACTTTGATGGGAGGAGGAGAGCTTCTTTCATGATTAGTAAACGTCCTGTGGTCGGACCTCCACTGATAAAACACTGATGATGTATCTTAAGGATAAGCCATCATTTAAAGGGAATGTGCCACCAAGTTTTTGCTATGTAATCTGAAAATACCACAATGTAGGGGCTAAGACCCTGATTCCAGTGATGTTTCACTTGCTGGGCCGCTTCCTGTCATTTTGATACAATCACAGCTTTCTCTGCTGCAGATCTAGCAGAGTTCTTAATGCTGAGCTCTGTACAACCCTGCTCACACCACTGATTGGCTGCTTCCTGTGTATACTGACAGTGGTGGGGGCGGGGTTAGATGACTAGGAGGCACAAGACAACTAGTCCTGTAGTGATAATCTCCTGCTGATAAAACGCTGATGTTATTGAAACAGCAACACGCATCCTAGTAAGCGACACATTACTGGAATAAGGGTCTCAGCCCCTACATTTATTTATTTTACCCACATATATAGCGCCATTCATTCCACAGCACTTTACATTCAGCAGTAGTTATGTCATTCCCTATCGGTATGTCTTAGGAGTGTGGGAGGAAAGCCACGCAAACACAAAGAGAACATACACACGCCATCATCATGGTGTTCTGATGACACTGATCATATTTTAAAACAAATTTCCTTGGTCACTAAGGGATTATCGTAGGCTGCATGTGATTCGCCCAGTTCCTTTCCACTTGTTTGTTTGCATCTCAACACCATTAACTACAATATAGTGCGAACGGTAATACCAGGCATGGCCTATCAACAAAAGTGGCGCTGTGTCTGGAAACAAAATATGGACCTCGTTGTAGGGTTTTTTGTCAGCTGGAGAGAAATAGGTCTGTAACCAAGGCTCTAAAGCATCTGTGAACTGGAATGTTTTTTTTTGCCTACACTGCTTATTAATTTTCTCCCGGTGACATTATTTCTAGTTCTAGTATTGCTCGGCTTAACTTACTGATGCTGAACATCTGTTAACAACTTTTGCAAAGAGGTCTCCAAAGCAATTTAGGATTAAGATCTTACGTATTCTAAATGAAAGTCACCAAAGCCCCTTCTGCTTTCTGTGCGGTATGTATTCGTACGTCGGTTTACGGAAAAAATGTCATTAATTCAATTTATTTCATATAAGTTAATTATGTTAGTTTTTTTTTAATTGTTTTATTTTTTTTAAATCCAGCAATGGCCTTTGCCTGTAAGGTCGCCCCCGTCTGTGCCACAGCACCCAGCAGGTAGTGAACAGCTTCCAGGGTGCCAGGACCACCAGATATTGATTATTTCAGTGTAGGGACTGGTATCAACAGTGGGAATTGGAGTCAGGATGGAATATGTAAAATCAATGTTCCATTAGAAAGAATAGCAAGATTATAAAATGGACAATTAACCCCGACCGCTGCAGCCTTATGGCTCTGTAGACAGCGCTTACAGGGGGTTTAATCTGTATCCAAGGGTTCCAGATGGTGGGAAACACTGGGTATTTCATCTGGCCATGCTCCTGAAAAGATCCTGTTAATCGCAGTATGACTCGACTTATTCCTGGCCAATTGGAAGAGGGAAGATATAAGACAAAGAGCTGCAGAACAGAGGCCGCCCCAAGCCAAAAAGTCAGATCTGAGACCATATTTTACAAGAGGATTCAGATCCGGGACATCAGAATGTGAAGATCATTGATCATCAAAAATGAGAGCAAAAACTCAGTAAATTCAATTATTTGTAAATATAAAAGTTCCGCACAATACTTTTACGCAGGTGGGAAAAAAATGCTGCAAAGCAAGAAATAAAAGTGGTAATTGCATTTTGTCAATTGATAAAAAATAAACTATTTTCGCTTACAAGAAAAAAAAGAAAAAACGTTACAAGGAATGTGTCATCAGAAAATGAGTCTTTAATCATGTTTTTAGAATAAATTTTTTTTTTTACAATTTTTATGCAATTCTTTTTATTTCTCATATGTTACTATCTATATAAGAAAAAGAAAATAAAAAATCTTGCATCTTTTGCCTAAAATGCCTAATACTAGACTTATACTTCCTGTTCTATACACTATTCAGCTGTCTCATTATTATTGCAGACAGGATTACAATCAATCTTTAGGCCGGTTTCACACATCCTGATATTTCCGATACCGTAAAAAAAATGGCACCGGAGATGTCAGTGTCCGTGTGTGTAATACCTGCAGCACACATGTGCCACATCAGAACCACACGTAGCAACGCATGAGAAGCAGCGGTACAGTAAGCGCTGTTCCCCAGCGCCGGGTGCTGAACACGGCTCTCATCATTCTCCCCTGCTCTGCCTTCGATCAGTGCAAGCAGGGGAGAATGATGAGAGGTTTATTCAATGATAACAGTGACAGCAGACGGTGGCTGATGGGAATATTACTCCCATCAGCCTTCCCCTGCTGCTGCTAATAACAGTGACAGCAGGAGCGGCTGATGGAAGTATTCATCGCCTGCGCTATAAATAAATAAATAAATAAAAAAATTGGTGTGGGTTCCCCTGTATTTTCTATAACCAGGTGGGTGGGTGGAGAAAATGAATTTGGCCCTTCTTGTATAGCCCTTTCCCAGAATTGATATGTTTTTTTTATCAGTGTGAATAAAAATTTTAACCTACAAGCAACCTGAAGTTTCTGCACCTTGATGGCAAAGACAGCGTTATTCCTGGTCCACCATTCTGGCATCCACGCTGTGGGATACTTCTGTTTCAGGGTGTAATCCCTCCTCACCAGATCGGCGGCAATCTTTTGCAAATACATCCATACTTCAAGCGGGAGTTGTGCCTCAGTTTGGATAACCGCGTCAGATGAGCAATTTCCTATAGATACTCACTTTTTCAATTGATGAAATCTCACTACTCTTAGATAGCGCCATGTTATTTCTCCTCTAGGAACTTTATCACTATCTGCAGAGCAAGGAATTATTATCCCCACTATTATCCCCTTTATAAAATGGAGCAGAAGGCCAGATGCCCCAATGCAGACCCATTCATTTTCTATGGGGCTGCCTGAAAAAGCCAAATACAGTACTTGGAACAAAACTAGGTCCAGCTCACCATGTGTTATCCTCTACTGAGCACTATCACTGAATAAAGAAAGAACTTTGCTCACAAGTTCGTTGTGCTGGATTTTCTTCTCTTTTGTGGCAGTACTCGGAAGCCCAATAGAAAATGAATGGAGCAACAGTTGAGCATGCGCACTGCCACTCCATTCTAATGGGGGCAAAAATGTCCAGTTTTTTATTGGTGCGGGTTCCAGCAGTTGGACCCCCACTGATCAACAAGTTATCATCTATTCCATGGAGAGATGATAAATTGTTTTCACTAGACAACCCCGTTAAATTCAAGAAGTCCATATATACCTCAGTAGTACGTGCAATCAGTCCTGGTGAGCTCTCAGCCTTAGTAGGAACCCATAGTGTGCCCTCAAGCTATGGGTTTCTACATCACCTGGATCCAGCTAGCTTCAGTGCCCCTGAGGTCCTCTAATTCTGCAGAGGTTATGCTACCTCCGCTAGCAGCATCAGAGAGCGCACATTTTGGGCTGGCAGCTCAGCCATGCCACCGGTCCAAACCTTCAATCGTCTGGAGTGCACCGCCTCCACAAGCAGGAATCCGGCATGCATAGGAGAGGTATTCTCCTGAAGAAGTTCAGGCAACCCCTTTAATCACATGGATACAATTATTGGATCACTTATTAAATTTCCATGATTAGCTATAGAGCTCTAAAGACTTAGATCTGGTCTATGACATATGGTATTGAGCCTATGTTTTTGCCCAGAAATTCCTGTCTTGTAACCCACTGTTGATCAGGTAATCAGAAAGCATTGGCATCAGATGCTGATTACTGTCATCTTCTACCAATATGATATCCAATACTGTAAATGAACACAGTAATACCCAAATCTCATTTAAAACACATGCCTATGTGAAAGAAAAGAAGGAAATGTATGTGTTTCCATATGGAAATAATATAATTAACTTGATCCGAAAGCATTCTCTACATTAATACACTATTTCACAATCTGCAAATAATCTCTAATTTCTGTCTATCTAAACTGTAGCATGCATGTAGCTTTCTACAAAGCAGCACAAAACATACCACATCCTGCTGGGGGAGACCGAAAATAGGTCTCACTTCTCGGTCATTTTTTAATAAACAGAAAAAAACCTCATTAAAATGACCTTTGTTTTTCCGGTGTCTGTAGAAGAGACAAGGGGAGTTCACGCTTAAAGCTACAATTTTGTTTATTAATATTATTATTGCTATTATTAATAATCATGCAAACATCCTTAAAGGGAAAATGTTAGGATGGGTTTACTAATCAAACTAGTGGTATGACACGGAACAATAAACAATGACCTGCAAGACCCAGAAGAAAAAAGTCGGGAATTGTGGAACTCACAGCATGAACAGACATTTTAAAGGGACTCTGTCACCTGAATTTGGCGGGACTGGTTTTGGGTCATATGGGCGGAGTTTTCGTGTGTTTGATTCACCCTTTCCTTACCCGCTGGCTGCATGCTGGCTGCAATATTGGATTGAAGTTCATTCTCTGTCCTCCATAGTACACGCCTGCGCAAGGCAAGATTGCACCTTGTGCAGGCGTGTACTATGGAGGACAGAGAATGAACTTCAATCCAATATTGCAGCCAGCAGGCAGCCAGCGGGTAAGGAAAGGGTGAATCAAACACCCGAAAACTCTGCCCATATGACCCAAAACCAGTCCCGCCAAATTCAGGTGACAGAGTCCCTTTAATGATCTGCAAATGATGAAAAAATGAAAACAAAATTTTCAAAACATCTCGATTTATTCAGTATCAAATAATATGCCATGTTGAATGCTTGGGCATGCAAATCATCAAGATTCTTGCTGGCAGCTCCCTTTCAAATTACTGACGAATGATGTCCCAGATGTGGTCAATGGGAGACAAGTTCAGAGAGGCTGCAGGGCATGGTAGCACGTATAGGCCATGCAAGCTCACTGTAGCATGAGCAACATGAAGCCTGACGTTGTCGTGATAAAAAACAGCTCCTGATACACATGTTCCGTCATGAAAGCCTCTTCATGGCATGCTCACATAGCCCCCAACTAATCTCCAGTTATCATTGTGTCCAAGACAAAAGTGGGACTATCATGGGTCTGGATTTGACCACTAGTGAATGAACTTCCGTGAGCGCAGCATCAGTGACTTGCGGTAATGTAATCAAGGTTGCTGCTGGTCACTGAGGCTGTGTTCCCTGATGCAAATGAACTGCGGTGATCTCTGCACTGTGAGAAAAAGTCTCACGTAGCAGGGGAGAGTTCACCACAGCTCAAATTCACCGCAGTGAAAATCTCCCTGAGTTTCCCACGGTGCAGCGGTCACTGCAGTTCATTTGATGACTGGGAACGCAACCTCAGTGACCAGCGGTAAACTCGATGAAGTCATCGGTAGTCACTGATGCTGCACTCGCCTGGACGGTCGCATCTTGTACCTTTCAGTTTGAAAACTGTTTATCAACAAGACATGGATTACAGCGTGGGGCAGAAAGATGGACAGGTGACGAATATTGTTTTTTTTGTTTATTATAGGAGATGAGGGATTCAGTGGAATTAGGCTTTAGGTGAGTATAACTGTGTTTATTATTTTTAAATAAAAATGGAAAATTGAGTTTTGTTTTATTTCAAATAAAATATTTTATTCTGGCTGTGTCTTTACTAATCCTATAGTTATATGGTAAATAATGGATAGGTGTCTTATTAGACGCATCTCCATTACTAAGCCATGGGCTTGAGGTCACCTGACAATACAAAGGTGACATCATCCACACAAATATCAACCCTAGTGATGAGCGAGTGTACTCGTTGCTCGGGTTTTCCTGAGCGCGCTCGGGTGGTCTCCGAGTATTTGTAACTGCTCAGATATTTAGTTTTTGTTGACTCAGATGCATGATTTATGGCTGCTAGCCTTCCTGAGTACATGTGAGGGTTGCTCGGTTGCTAGGGAATCCCCACATGTAATCAAGCTGTCTAGCAGCCACAAATCACGCAGCTGCGGCAAGGAAAACTAAATCTCCAAGCAGTCACAAATACTCAGAGACCACCCTATTGTGCTCGGGAAAACCTGAGCAAAGAGTATACTCGCTCATCACTAATGAACCCCACTTGCCATCACTGCAGGGCAAGTGGGAAGAGTCGGGCAAAGCGCCAGAATTGGTGCAGCTAATACAGGTCCTTCTCAAAAATTAGCATATAGTGTTAAATTTCATTATTTACCATAATGTAATGATTACAATTAAACTTTCATATATTATAGATTCATTATCCACCAACTGAAATTTGTCAGGTCTTTTATTGTTTTAATACTGATGATTTTGGCATACAACTCCTGATAACCCAAAAAACCTGTCTCAATAAATTAGCATATCAAGAAAAGGTTCTCTAGACGACCTATTACCCTAATCTTCTGAATCAACTAATTAACTCTAAACACATGCAAAAGATACCTGAGGCTTTTATAAACTCCCTGCCTGGTTCATTACTCAAAACCCCCATCATGGGTAAGACTAGCGACCTGACAGATGTCAAGAAGGCCATCATTGACACCCTCAAGCAAGAGGGTAAGACCCAGAAAGAAATTTCTCAACAAATAGGCTGTTCCCAGAGTGCTGTATCAAGGCACCTCAATGGTAAGTCTGTTGGAAGGAAACAATGTGGCAGAAAACGCTGTACAACGAGAAGAGGAGACCGGACCCTGAGGAAGATTGTGGAGAAGGACCGATTCCAGACCTTGGGGAACCTGAGGAAGCAGTGGACTGAGTCTGGTGTGGAAACATCCAGAGCTACCGTGCACAGGCGTGTGCAGGAAATGGGCTACAGGTGCCGCATTCCCCAGGTAAAGCCACTTTTGAACCATAAACAGCGGCAGAAGTGCCTGACCTGGGCTACAGAGAAGCAGCACTGGACTGTTGCTAAGTGGTCCCAAGTACTTTTTTCTGATGAAAGCAAATTTTGCATGTCATTCGGAAATCAAGGTGCCAGAGTCTGGAGGAAGACTGGGGAGAAGGAAATGCCAAAATGCCTGAAGTCCAGTGTCAAGAACCCACAGTCAGTGATGGTGTGGGGTGCCATGTCAGCTGCTGGTGTTGGTCCACTGTGTTTCATCAAGGGCAGGGTCAATGCAGCTAGCTATCAGGAGATTTTGGAGCACTTCATGCTTCCATCGGCTGAAATGCTTTATGGTGATGAAGATTTCATTTTTCAGCACGACCTGGCACCTGCTCACAGTGCCAAAACCACTGGTAAATGGTTTACTGACCATGGTATTACTGTGCTCAATTGGCCTGCCAACTCTCCTGACCTGAACCCCATAGAGAATCTGTGGGATATTGTGAAGAGAAAGTTGAGAGACGCAAGACCCAACACTCTGGTTGAGCTTAAGGCCGCTATCGAAGCATCCTGGGCCTCCATAACATCTCAGCAGTGTCACAGGCTGATTGCCTCCATGCCACGCCGCATTGAAGCAGTCATTTCTGCCAAAGGATTCCCGACCAAGTATTGAGTGCATAACTGAACATTATTAGTTGATGGTTTTTTTGTTTGTTATTAAAAAACACTTTTATTTGATTGGATGGGTGAAATATGCTAATTTATTGAGACAGGTTTTTTGGGTTATCAGGAGTTGTATGCCAAAATCATCAGTATTAAAACAATAAAAGACCTGACAAATTTCAGTTGGTGGATAATGAATCTATAATATATGAAAGTTTAATTGTAATCATTACATTATGGTAAATAATGAAATTTAACACTATATGCTAATTTTTTGAGAAGGACCTGTACATGCACCTTTTCTGGGCAGCTCTGGGCTGCTATTTTTAAGCTTCGGAGGGAGGGGCAATATCAAAGGCCCCTTACCATCCTGAGAATACAAGCCCCCAGTTGTCAGCTTTAGCTTGGCTAGTTGTCAAAATTGAGGGGGAACCCACATCATTAAAAAAATATATATTTATTTAAATAATTTAAAAATACGGCGTGGGGACCCCTCTATTTTTGATAACCAGCCTTGCTGAAGCTGACAGCTGAGGTTTGCAGCCCCAGCTGTGAGTTTTGCCTAGCTGGTTATAGAAAACACAGGAGAACCCATGCTGTTTTTTTTATAGATTTATTTACAGCGCAGGAGCCGGCTGCTGAATACTCCTACTGTCACTGTTATTTGCAACAGCAGGCATCAGCTGATGAGAGTTAGTAGTCCCATGAGCCGACACCAATGACCAGAGATAACTTTTCACCTCCGATCATAGCTGTGGGCTCACGCTGTCATTTGACAGCGTGGGAACAGCATCTGTCTAACCTCTGCACCGTGAGAAGAAACTCTCACGGTGCCGGGGCAAGGTCCCTGCAGTTCACACGGAGGATTTCACTGCAGTGAACTCGCCTCTGCACCGTGAGACTCTTTTTCACGGTGCAGAGGTCACCGCAGTTCATTTGTCGGCTGGGAACGCAACCTCAGTGACCGGCTGTTACCTCAATGACGTCACTGCTAGTCACTGATGTTGCTGTTTCTCAGCCTGGACGGTCGCATCTTGACACTGTCCAGGTTGAAAACTATTTATCCTCCGGACATGGATTATGGCATGGGACAGAATGACAGACAGGTGAGGGATATTGTATTTTATTTTCGTTTTATTACAGGAGATGAGGAGATTCAGTGGAATTACGCGTTAGGTGAGTATAACGGTGTTTGTTATTTTTAAATAAAAATGGAAAAGTGCGTTTTGTTTTATTTCAAATAAAAGACTTTACTCTGGCTGTGTGTTTATTTACAATATAACTATAGGATTAGTGATGGATAGGTGTCTTATAGACGCCTCTCCTTTACTAAGCCGTGGGCTTGAAGTTGTGATCTGTCAATACAAAGGTGACATTAACCCCACAAATATGAACCCCACTTGCCACCACTACAGGGCAACTGGGAAGAGCCTGGCAAAGCATCAAAATTGGCGCATCTAAGAGATGCGCCTTTTGTGGGCTCCTGCTATTTTTAGGCTGGGGGAGCAAAATCCATGGCCCCTTGCCAGCCTGAGAATACCAACATCCAACTGTCTGCTTTAGCAAGTCTGGTTGTCAAAAATGGGGAGACCCACACTGTTTTTGTAAATTATTTATTTAAATAAAAAATATGGGATGGGGACCCCTCTACTGCTCTCATCAGCTGACCCCAATGACCGGAGGTAAACTTTATACCTCCGATCACAGCTGAGAGCTCACGCTGCAATTTGACAGCATGGAAACTGTGGCTGTGTGACTGGCAGTGATGATTTTACCACCGATCAGAAGCTGTGTTTGCTGTGCTGTCATGCACATGACAGCGTGGCAAGCACTGGATGTTCGGGCCCCCCATTTAGGTGAATGGGGTTCGAGTTCGTGTCCGGGTACTGGTCTGGTACCCGAACCTGAACTTTTAATACGTTTTCGGCTGAGCCCACCGGACCCGAACATCCAGGTGTTTGCCCATCTCTAGTAATAGGTGCACAAGAATTAGGTCGAGGTGCAGCCTAAGCAGTGCGCTGCTGTCTGTGTTCTTGCAAACGCCTATTAAGAGAGATTTCCAGAGACATGGTCAAGTTAAGGGAGTCAGGAGATGGGAATTACACTAACATGTCCTTGATGTGATCAGAAAGTCTAGTGCGAAACTGATAGCGAAGGCCTTGGTCATTCCTATTTGAGCAGTAGACCATCCCTGGAACTCCATTTAGTAACCCTTAGCCGGACTTCGCCCCTGGGGGGCTGTTAATTTACTTTTTGCCAAAGCTACTTTGTCAGGGATGCCCTAAGGTATCAAAAAACGAGTTGACTGTGGAGAGTTCTGGGATGCCAGCGGGAAGAGAAGAGGCCCAAGCCTAGAGGTGACCCTGCAGCAAGGAAATGATGAGTCCCACACATGGGATGTCAGAACCAGATGATGATGAGCCTGAAATACAGACAACAGATTTTCTTAAAGTAAAAAATATTCTCATGGTCACCTTAAAATCAATCACGTAGGTTACCCTTGAGTTCAGAAAGTGTGAAAGGCGAAGCTGCAGAGGCTTGGGCCTGAGTGGTTTCATAATGGTGAAACCACCCTGCATGACCTTGGACCACCCTGCATGACCTTGGACTAAATGGGTCAGGACTTGCATTTGATCTACCACCATTTGAAGGGGATCCATAATTTGTGGTCTAGTCAATCTTTCTCTATAACACTGCTATTTGAAACCTGACAGCTGTTAATTAGAGCTTCCACGGACAGGCTTATCAGAAGCCATTTACCAGATCCCAGTGGTTGCCCTGGCTTTCACTCTTTAACCCTTTTACAGGAATCTGGGCTTACACAAGGACCCCTGGCCTTGGACAAGAAGCTGGCGGAAAGAATCTTCATTATGCGGAGTCGATACCAAAACATCATGTCAGGTAGAGAATGGGATCAATCTAGGTGACACAACAGGTGCATAGAACAGAGCTATAGGCCAGGGAAGCAGAACTATTTACTGGCAGTGGAAGTCAGAGCCTGAGGGGTTTAAATAGCTGACAGCCCCGAAGGAGTGATCAAAACCAGACCACATTTAACCACACATCTGTTATTAGGCAACACCAAAAGTCCCAGAAAGAATAGCAGGACTGACGTCATACATTGCCTGCAAAATAGGCGCGCCGCTGCCCAGCGAACAAAACGCAAACAAAGGAGACACAAATCAGCTCAGATGTTACAGTTTCCATGTTTTTGTAATTTGCAGGTCATTAATATGTCTATCAATACTGTTATTTCCATAGTTCCACAAGTTTCCCTACTTAAATTTGCAATTTCATAGTTGAGAAGTGTATAAAACCGATACATGTCTTGTAGTTATGATTAACCTTTGAAGCCTCATGAAATTAGGCCAGAAGTACAATTGGGGAATATCAATGTATTCAGAGTAAAATTTGCATGTGGATAAAGAGCTTGAATTTTCAGCACTGGCTCGTTGGATTATTGTAAGAAAGGTATCATTTTTATTGTTGTTCATCAACCTATACGGCCAGGCTATCAGTTACGGGTTAAAATCATCCTGACAAATTCCCTTAAGGCTATCTTCAAACATCCGTCTAAAACCAGTAACAGAAAAAGCAGCACCGGTATCATCAGTGTCCCATCAGTGTGTTATGAGTGTGTCATCAGTGTGCCATCAGTGTGTCAGCAATGTATCATCAGTGTGCCATCAATGTGTTATAAGTGTGCCATCAGTGTGTCATCAGTGTGCCATCAATGTGTTATAAGTGTGCCATCAGTGTGTCATCAGTGTGTTATCATTGTGCCATCAGTGTGTCATCAGTGTGTTATCAATGTGCCATCAGTGTGTTATCAATGTGCCATCAGTGTGTTATGAGTGTGCCATCAGTGTGTCAGCAATGTGTTATAAGTGTGCCATCAGTGTGTTATCAATGTGTCATCAGTGTGCCATCAGTGTGTTATGAGTGTGCCATCAGTGTGTCATCAATGTTTTATGAGTGTGCCATCAGTGTGTTATCAACGTGTCAGTATGCCATCAATGTATTATGAGTATGCCGTCTGTGTGTCAGCAATATATCATCAGTGTGTCATCAGTGTATTATCAATGTGCGATCAGTGTGCCATCAGTGTGCCATCAGTGTGTCATCAGTGTGCCAGCAATGTATCATCAGTGTGTCATCAGTGTGCTATCAATGTGTCATCAATGTGTTATGAATGTGTCATCAGTGTGGTGTGGCACCCCAGGAGTACCACAGTAGTGCTGTCTTTCTCACGGGGAGGATAGTGCTATGTCTGGAGACAAGTGAGATTTCCTTTAGCAGGTTTACACACACACAACACCTTCAACTTCCAGGCCAGGAGGGGGAGCTCCAAGCCCTGTGTTAGGGCAGCTTCCCTGAATAAAGATCTTGGTTTGGAGGCAGAGAGAGCTCAGTTTGTAGCAGAAGTCTGAGTGCAAGGACAGACAGGAGTGGAGCACAGAGGAGAATGAAAGCTCCAAGAGGCCACAAGCAGGCCTCTGAAGAGTATCAGCGCAAGAATCCGGGTACCGGGAGCCTGAGGCTTTTATGGATTATAAAACACAGAGCAGAACCGGAGGGTATTGTTCTACAATGACTTTGCCCATAATTACCTATGGCACAGCAGCACCTAGGAGCCTGGAGTCACCGAGAACAGACCGCAGTTCACACGGCACGAACTGCCTGCCTTACAGGTACCTGTCCTAGGACAGCAGAACGATTAAAGATCTTGTTGAAACACTCAGTGGCAGCAGGCACTTAGGGACAGAAAGCGCAGAGTGGTAGGCTCCCACCTGACTTACCCAGGGGAACTCGCTTGTCTCTGGACTGCCTGGACTTCTCTGCCTGCCCTGTGATCTGGTGCTCTGGCCTATAGATGCTGAAGTCTTCAGTAAAGGTAAAGAGACTGCAACCTTGTGTCCTCGTTCTTCTCTGCACCTCTCACTATATCACCATATACACACTGGGAGCCCTGGGGATATACTTCACCTGTGGGAAGTTATACCATTTAGCTGCCATAACATCACCCCAGTGAACCCCTTAAAGCAG
This sequence comes from Ranitomeya imitator, assembly GCF_032444005.1. NCBI lineage: Eukaryota > Metazoa > Chordata > Amphibia > Anura > Dendrobatidae > Ranitomeya > Ranitomeya imitator. Next base: position 61,539,968 of record NC_091284.1, on the reverse strand, counting down.
CTTCGGTCACCCTGACCGAATACCACAGGTGGCGTCACGAACATAAACTCTATCCCTTTAAAGACCTTTCCCTTTTACATGGGCACTGTTATGACCTGGTGGTTAGGAGCACCCGGAATGACCTGATAGTTAAACCTCATACAGGACGAGCTCTGGGATGTGGGAGCTCTGCTGACTGCAAGCCCTAATCCTAGCACACACACTAGAAATAGCCGTGGAGCGCTCCTGACCAGACCTAGGCGCCTCGTCACAGCCTAAGAACTATCTAGCCCTAGAGATAGAAAATAAAGCCTACCTTTCCTCAGAGAAATTCCCCAAAGGTAAAGGAAGCCCCCCACATATATTGACTGTGAGTAAAGATGAAAGTCACAAACAAAATGAAACAGGTTTCAGCAAAGGGAGGCCAGACTTACTAAATAGACAGAGGATAGGAAAGGTAACTTTGCGATCAGCACAAAAACCTACAAAAGACCACGCAGAGTGTGCAAAAAAGACCTCCGCACCGACTCACGGTGCGGAGGGGCCACTCTTCATCCCAGAGCTTCCAGCTAGCAAGACAAAATCATGAAAACCAGCTGGACAAGAAAACAATGAACAAATAATGACTATCAGGAACTTAGCTTCTGCAGGAGAAGGCAGGTCACCAGGAGCGAACTGAACCAATGCAAAAACATTGACAGCTGGCATGGAGTAACGATCTGAGAGGAGTTAAATAGAGCAGTCAACCAAAGGATAAACCACATCACCTGTGTAAGGAACTTCAGAAGCAGCAGCTTCACTCACAGCCACCAGAGGGAGCCCATAGACAGAACTCGCCGAAGTACCATTCACGACCACAGGAGGGAGTTCGACAACAGAATTCACAACAGGGCACCCTTGGCCATGGACCGGGTCGCAGCCACCGTGACATACCCCTGTGAAGTACCGGACCCGGTACCGAGTGACCCCTGGCCTGTGGGGCAACTCAGTGTCATCGGTGTGCCATCAGTGTGCCATCAGTGTGTCATCAGTGTGCCATCAGTTTGTCATCAGTGTGCCATCAATATGCTATCAGTGTGTTGTCAGTGTGTCATCAGTGTGCCATCAGTGTTTTCCAGTATGGCAAAAGAAAAATAAATTACAAAGCTTCTCCAATACTTTGCAATATACAGCATATACAGTGTATACTCGAGTATAAACCGACCTCAGTATAAGCCGAGGCACCTACTTTTGCCACAGAAAACTGGGTAAGCTTATTGACTCGAGTATAAGCCGGGTATGCACTGTCCCCTCATCCCTGTCCTGCTATGCGTGGCTCCCCTTTCCTGTCCTGGTATGAATGCCTCCCCCTTCGGTCCCTGTATGCATGCCTCCCACTGGCCCTGTCCTAGTATGAATGCCTCCCCCTTCCCTGTCCTGGTATGCATGCCATGAATATGCGCTCCACCCCTATGGGAGTGGAGATGCGTCCATATTCATCACCTTAATGAGCGGTACCATGTGACCGCTGAGCACAGGAAGAGCTGCAGGCAGGCGCAGGTGGCCAGAACAAGATGCAGTGACAGCACCGAGGGCGCGAAGGTAGGTGAGTATGATGTGTGCGCCGGCTCCTGGCACCCGCTGCTCTGCTGCCCCCCCCCACCGGCTTTCTGTACCATCTCTCGTGTATAAGCCAAGGGGGGGCATTTTCAGCACAAAAAAATGTGCTGAAAAATTCGGCTTATACACGAGTATATACGGTACATCTGTACGTGTTCTGTACATGTTTTACACAGAACCATAGACTTTTATCGACCCTTGTCATCCATGGCGCCAGTGAAAAACGGATGTATCTCCGCGTGAATTACATGAGCAGATGGTATAAAAAATGGCCATGTGCACAGAAGCATAAGTTATAATGTGTATGTGTGGCATTTGTGAAAAAAACGGATGCCCCACGTACTGCAAACATGGACATGTGAAGGGACCTAAATTCTGGTTTAGAACAATCTAGAAGGTCTAAAAAGTATTTCCTTTACAGTACAAAAGTAATATACATTCTGTAATTGTTCAGTACCAGAAGACCGAGCAAAGAGAATTAGGTTGCAAAATGTGATACTTGCATATTTTGAGTTACAGTATATCTTTATATTTTTTACATTTACTAGTATTCTAGTATTTACTGGTTTTCTAAGTTCTTTAGTTTTCATTGACTATACGATAATGTAGATAAATATACATACATATACTGTATGGAAAAATATGGCACATATCAATTCCAAACAATACTGGATTAAAGTCATTTCCCATCAGTAATAGTTGTGCTTGGACGGTTTATAAGTACAAGGACGTGGCAATATAAATGTCATCTATGACACATCGTACATTTTCTGTTCTGATGTAAACACATTTCAAGATTACAGGCATTTGATCCAAAAGTACTGATGAAATGTAACAAGAACGGTAATGACCTGACGCCCGCAGATTGATTGAGGCGTCTTCTTGCTCACATGATTTAATGGACAATATAGCAGTATTTCCAACTGACTGATGGACATTAAAAGGCCGCCGTGACAATAGTGCCAATTCTTGGACATTAATGGCCCCTGAGTTGCATTTCAACTTATTTTTTCAACCTCTTGGGCATTAGAAAGTATTCTCCAGTGACCATACCACACATAGGATGACTTCCATACCTCATAGAAATAAGACCCCTTTCAGATGCTGCTTGACGCCAACATCTCTCTAACTTCCCAGGACAGGAGACATGGTGTCCTCATTCCATGTTCTTGACTTAAGGAGATCACATACCTGTAAGGACCTCGCCGCTCATTAAAATGAGGAGCAAACTGATATGGCAGGCCAACTCTGTCTCTCGAGGGGCCCAGTAGCACCTGTATGGTTTGCTTTAATGTCGTTTGGAGGAACCCTTACTGATTTTGAGGATCGGGCTCTGAAATGAGCCATCAAAATGAAATGATGGCCACACAAACATCGTCTATGGGACTACGAGAAAGGGCCCAATCTCTGAGACAATGACCACAGTGGTGAGGTGCGTTAGTGGTCACCATTCTATCGCGATGTGGCATCTCACAGCCCCATTTTCAGAATCGGTGAGGACCATCGCGATCAGATTCCCATCAGTCAAGTATCCTTTGGATAGGTATAACTTCGAATGTTAGACCTAATCCTGGAAATCCAACTTGATCCTTGGCAACTAGATTTTGCAAGTTGTATTCCTTCTGCTGTTTCATTCTGCATTTAAGTCAATGGGAAATAAGTAAATGAAGACTGGTCTGCGCACTGGGTTTTAGATAATCTCAGTTGTAGTTGATTACATATTTTACATAAATTTGCATCTGAACATTTTCCGCTCAGACAGACCTAATTGATTATTGATTTGTTGTGTGCTTATAATAAAGTGCCGAGAAGTAATAAAGATTTCTTTATTTTCCATTTCATTACTCACTCTTTCTTACATGAAAAGACAGTTTATCTCCCATGTTCATATTGCTTCCGACTTTACAGTAGCTCATTAAAAATCCTACTGAAAAAAAAGAAAACCGAGCTCAGTAAAAACTAATTGCCCCTATCCAATGCCGGGGTGTAATTACCGGAGAGTTTGTTCATTAGTTCCAAGCTTCCAAGAGTTTGTTTCATTTTTATGACTGTTTATATTTCGTGGCTGTTCTTCCAGACGGCAGCGGTAATAATCACAGAAGGAAGACTTTCCTCCATGCTTATGTAGTGTAAGGTATGTACAGATTATACGTATGATGTCTACATCTACTGAACAGCTTTAATCTCCTTCCCAGACAATACTGCAGACTGCACACGAGGACAGGAAAGCATTAGTAAGCTTTCTATTCAATAATAAGGGGTCATCATCACAAAAATGGTTCCAGAAAAAAAAATCTTGTAATTTCTAGGGGACATACAATTTGCTTAGCTTTATGTTTTACATCGTGTTGTCAAACGTTTTTCCGAAACTTAACTGTGGAGGCTCTTTCTGCCTTGAACGCAGCAGGAAGTCACAGCACTGAGCAACCAATCAGCAGAATAATTACTTACAGCCAATTAACTTCATGCATATCAAACTAATCCTTTGTTTAAAGTGGACCTGTCCCCAGATTTCTCAATACAAACTGCATGTTTTATTAAAGAGCTCTCGTAGACATGATCAGTCTGGTGTAATTTCTTTTAAAATCAACACATCAGAATGTCTTTATAATACTTTGTGAAAGTGTAAACTCAATCTCTGCCCACCCAGCCTGATTGACAGCTCCTCAGTGCCCTCCTCCCTGCTGCTGCTGAAATCTCACACTGCTCAGTATAAGCTGCAGCTGTCAATCAGGCTGGGTGGGTGGAAACTGAATACACTTGAACCCATGAGCTCTACCACACTTTAGATCAGGGGTGGGAAACCTCAGACCCACAGGCCATTTACGGCCCTTGATTACCTTTTATGACCTTTTATCAGGCCCCCCAGGAAGATTCCTGGGACTGCAGTGCTTGAGCTGGCAGCTGTGTTTTGCCAGCCACCGACTCTTTAATTTCTTCTGGCTTTGTGAGAACGTACATGCAGTGTTCACAGAGTAAAGCAGAAGCATGTACAATGTAAAAATTATGTCCTGACACCAGTGCCAGCGTCAGGGCGTACTTTGTGGGGGGAGTTAGAGCATGATATGTATGGCCCTCAAAGGCCCTTTGCAGAAAGAATGGTTTCCCACCAGAATAATACTATCATTCTGAAATTAATTTTCAAATTAATTACAACAGCTTCATCACGTCTAAGACATTTATGGTATTTGTCAAATCTGGTGGCAAATCTGTTTTAATCCAGTGTAGGACTGGCCCACTAAAAGAGTAAAGGATCCTTTAGTGGAGCTAGCCACTGGCACAATAATGGGCCTCAAGGGTTCAGAAGAAGATAACCAAATCGGAGTTTGGAGCCAATCACTTGCCACAAGGGTTTATTTCCTATATGTAGATATAATCCGTTAGACTGTATTGACGATGGATTCTGTGTGTAAAATGATAACAGAAACATGTCACGCTGCAGCACTGCAGGTAAATGCAAACTCCGCTAGATGGCAGCAGAGTGGAAAGAGGGCTGAAAGACCTGCTCAGAGCAGACCAGCAGAATTGCAGCGAGGCTACCACCAGGTGGCAGCAGAAAAGTCAGACAAGCCGGGTCAATATCAGAGAGTAGTGTAGTACCAAGGGACATCCCAAACACAGTGTCAGAGCAGCGCCAAAGGTCAGTAACTGTCCGTAGCGGAAGTACCGGAGGGAAGAGGCAGAATCAGGTCAGAGCCAAAGCAGAGTCGAGAACCGGGGAATCCAAACACACAGGAACACACAGAGTCAGGGTAGGAAGAGAGGAATGAACAGACATGGGCAAAGAAGGCTGAACACAGCAGGACAAATCAGGGTCTCACCAGAGCCAGCTACACACGCTGTAGGCAGGAAATATAACTGGCACTGAATACAGGGAACAGCACAGATATATAGCAGACCTGACACGGGAACAAGGCTGTGAAAGTTAACCCCTGACATGACCAGACCGGGAAAAGAGAGAAAAGACCCAAAATCCGGTCTGGATCATGACAAAAAGCTTATGATGTACAGATCCAGGTCCAGATCCAGTCTACCATCAGTATGACCTGGGGAAGACTATGATACCCGGAAGGAAAGGTTTGGGCTGTAATCATTTAGGACTTACTATGTTTTATCTAAAATATAGTTAAAAGTATTAGACATTGGATATTTCATAGTGACATATCAGACCAGTGGATGTCTGGGTGCTAAAAACAATGGTGCCGAAATGCTAGGTTGAGAGTTGCTCTCCTCAGTTAGATGGAGATGCCTGGAGACCATCTCTTAGACTTTCTATGACCCCATCTTCAGCTATCGTCACTAATCCAAGGAAAATAGTGGTCTGCTTAGGGCTCCTGCCCCCTTATTTCAGCAATTGTTGGGGCTCTGAGGAGCCAGACCCCTGCTAATCAAAACTTCTGACATGTCACTACTATGACATGGCTAATGTCTCTTGAAAGTGCGGTTATACCTTAAAGAACACAGTAAATGTATATTTGAAGTCAGGGTCATAATTTGAAGCCGCTTATTAAAAAGGGCCCAGTGGTCCACTCATAAATTAGCTGCATGTACCATATTCTCTGAATCAGTTTTCATCTGATCTTTGTCTGATGCCATCATAGAAGATGAGGCCACCATAGTGCGGATGCTGTGAGTTCCCTTCCAGATTATTACTTTTTTCACATATATCACAATTTTCACAATGGAAGTCACAAATTTAGACCTACCGATGATCAAATGTCTGCAGCAGCAGACACATCAATGTCACGGGGTTATTGGGTAGACTAAGGCTGGTTACCCGGGCCCCTGCGTTATCCCTCAGACTAGGGGAAACCCTGTCTGTCCCTCTCCCGGAATTTACACTGATGGTGTGCTTGTCTGGGCCGCCAGGCCTGGCCCTAACTCCTGTTTCAGCCCTATGCTGAAACCTCCACCTGCCACCCAGTGAAGAGACCACACACCAATCCCCCACAGAAAGCACAGACAGAGAAAACTAAAAACGCACCACGCCGAAAGCACACAGGAAAATACGATAATGTGCACAGCGCAAAACAAATACAAATATAGGAAGGAGAAATATAACAACGGATCATACACCACCAGATACGATATTAATACTCCAAGACCTCCACTCCAGACCGGAAACACTAGGCACGAGGCACAAGCTATAATCGGCGACGCCCAAAGTCCAGCAAGACTATTTAAAGGCCATGGGCGTAACCCAACCTCCAACTAAATTAACCCCGAGAAACCTGGATAAAGTCTAGCCGGCGCCACTGAGCATATAGTGGACGTAAATGGAATTACCGCTGTCTGTCGGACGCCCTAGTGTGAATAGCATCCGACATGACAGTCATTACCTAAGAGCTGCCTTTGGTGGAGATAGACGATATCAAAGCCGACATATACTGTATCTCCTCGCCTTTCCTGAAACAACGTTTGTCTGAGCCACCAAAATGCATTGACTGCACCGGCTGGCAAGTTCCATGTGTTTAATGTTTACAGCACTGACATCTTCTACTCAACCATGCCCCTTTTTGACGTTCCTCCCCCATGACTGTTCCCAGCCACATTCATGACCTGTTTAGCCGCCCACAAAGAGCGATTAGATGCCGGGCCTCTGTCTCACAAGAGAGAATACTAGCAACAGGCAAGACAGGAACGTTTCTGGAAATGCTGTTTTCGGAGAGGGTCAGGTGTCATTCGAGAGAAGCCCGGACACCTCAATCTTTACTCTTTTCCAGGAGCCTCATGGCTGTTCCTGGAGAATTGTCCAGTGAGATATGTGCCAATGACATTTAGTTGTATAAACAATGTACAGCTCACCATGGAGTATGATCTCTCATGCGCTATGTTCCTTGTGAAGGTACAAGGTGGCGTGCTCGCCCTGTTCTCATGGTTCCTGGTTGTTTCTTGTATATTCTCTACCGGCTCATACAGACTGTCCATGGACCCCTCCTGAAAAAATCAAGTCACAAACATTAATGGTGTTCCCCCATGAATAATTTTCACCTACAAGTCCTCAAAGGCTGTTATTATAGTTTTTTTAGCAAACAAATACTAATTAATTATTGTTGCTTCGATGTGTCTCTCTTGTTGCTACTGGACAGAATCAGTCTCCTTCTCTCTATGTAATAATATAGGTCCTTATATGTCTGTTGTCTGCTCTGTAGTGAACATAAGATCATTGTACAAAGAGTAGACAGTGTGGAGAGAGACTGAACACGAGCGTCCACCAACACTCGTTAGATAGGCGCACACGTTGCTATACATCTTAAACACCAGGTGGCGCAATACTATGTTAGCTAGGCCACATTCACACGGTCAGTATTTGGTCAGTATTTTACATCAGTATTTGTAAGCCAAAACCAGGAGAGGAACAGAAGAAAAGTATAATAGAAACATATGCACCACTTTTGTATTTATCACCCACTCCTGGATTTGGTTTACAGATACTGATGTAAAATCCTGACCAAATATTGAACATGTGAATGTGTCCTAAAGAATTTTTCACTAGGTCATTTTTTTTTTCAGCATGAAAATAATAAAAATAAAGAAACAATTTTTTGAATGTGTACAATTAATTTGCTTTTTTGCTAGCGCAAATACATAATTGATCATCGATGCATTGACATTGTGAAGGGAGGGTTAAGAGTTGCCCAGCAACACATTATTGGAGGACAATTCAAATTAACTAGTGCTGCTTTAACTAAAAAACAAAAAAGTCAATTTTCCTATGTTTTTGGGTGGAAATGTGTACACTGTAATATTAAAGTAGATCCGACACCACATTTCACACCCACAAACTGCATACGGTAACCAACAGATGTTTTAAACCTGACAAGGCTGGTGTACTTACTTTGAAAATCCTTTTCAGAAATGGCTGCATAATCCTGATATTATTAGAGCCTGAGAGGGCTGATAAAATGCTTATTTAAATATTGAAAACTTTCACAAAGGAGTTACACCGCCAATTGTATCAAAAATTTTCATAGTAAGTACATCAGGTACTTATCAAGTCTAAGAAATCTATTTAATAATGTGCACAGCCTATATTGTGAACTTTGGTGACAGATTCTCTTTAAATAAGGTTACTTTAAAGTCAGAAAGCAAGAATTCTGCGTGTCCTTAAAAATTGTGACCAGCAAGATTTCAGATAATGCAATAATAAATAAATCAAATAATGGGATTATATGTAATAAAAAATTATGTATATGCAAAATTGCACATATTATCATCGTAGGAGGGATATGAGACCACACAGCTTTCTCTGATTCCGCCACGTGTTCTATATGAAGGACTCATCTTTTACGCATAGAAGCAAAACCAACTTATAGCCTTGTATAGAAAAATCACAAATACATTGCATCCATTTTATAAAACACCATGATAGAAGAAAATAAAATCTACATTTGTGGATATGGAGCTAGTATATGTGCCATGTAAAGCAGATTTATCTGTCCAGTGACGCTTCCATACATTAGTCCCATTAGTTGTGAACATATTTCGGTATATTTATCAGTTTATTAAACAATACATATCGTGATCATTTAAGTACTGATAGAACCGAATTGTGATGAGAAACAGTTACAAATTCTGGATTAAATATTTGGATAAATATAGAAAAAGAGAATTTTGGCTGGGTCATAGAAACCTAATATTCCATATTTAGGAGCAGTAATTAGATGGGATGATTATTGTTAATCGTTATTTACTCGCGCGATACATCTTGGGGGTTATAGATATGTGAATGTGACACTTACGAGCGAGAAACAGAAGAGATTCATCCCGGTTTGTGGGTTAAGTTCGGTCCTGAAAAGTTGTATTCCTCAGGGTTCCGATGGAAGAATGCTGATCTGTGGTGTCCTCCCAGCTGTTTGTATATTTCTTCCTAGAGATTACAGCAAGATAAAATCCCTGCAGTAATCCACGGGACTCAGAGCCCATTATTAAATGAGACAGGCTGCCATTCCGCAAATAAAAGAGACAGCGTTCCCATCAAGACGATAATCGCTAGAGAGAAAAAGAGATGGAAAGTGCTCACAAATAATGTTATCGTCAGGTCAGCACGCACACAAACGAAATAATTAATTGTTACGGATTTTGCGGGTACAGATGCGATTCGCCAGAGGCTCTGGTTGTCAAATGTAGCACAATCTGTTACTTGTGATTTCACGGAAATGCTGCCTCAAATAATGAAGTAGCAATTTCAGAATTTTATCAAAATGTTTATAAAAATGTTAAAAAATATTCTTCCTCCAAATATTTCACGCAAAGAAAGGAATATAAATATAAAAAAGTAAATAAATAAAAAAAGGTAAAAAAAAAATGTAGTTTTTCTACAATTGGATTTTTGTTTTTATCCCTGAATCATAATGTTTCAGGAACATCAGAGCTGGATTTGCCCGATCACTTTGTGATACCACGATATACTGTCTGTGCTTTTACATGGGACTTCAAATTAAGATACTACGTAATGTTAATGGAATGAACACTGCCAAAGAAACATGAAAAAATCGTCTCTGCTACATCTGAATAACTTTTATCCATTGTTGCATAAGAATCATTTGACACAATTTATTTATTCGATTACCGTATATATGATACTACAGGTATATAATATTGATGCAGACGATAGATTTGATTAGTATTAGCTTTAAGTTAGCATTAATGCCCAAATTATTATTTTTCCTCTTTGTTTGTTTTTTTTTACAGCGTGAAATAAAATAAACATGGTGTCATCGAATGTTAATGCTCATTAGAAATTTCATGATTAATTTTATCCACCATCCAATTCAGTGATCATCCGGTAATACTCACCACCGCCGTGCAATCCTGAATGTGCTTTTGGCATTAGCCCCTGTTTGAGTGTTTAATTCCATAAGCCGCGACTCAGGAGGCTGCCCTGCAAATTCAGCTACAGCATCTCCGCAACACTGGGTTTTAAGCCCAGATGGAAATCGTGAGCAGATATTATTTCTGTTTGCTCAGTAGAACTGTGACCTTGTTAAGGACAACACCAATGACTGCAAGATGTGTTTAATTGCGGCACAGCTGGACATTCCCTCGGGCCCTTGGCAAAGTGATAGGGCGCCGTGTGGCAAGAACTAGTAAGAGAACTCTTGCTAAGCCCTTCATTTATAGACATCAGCTCACACAGTTTAGAAACTCCAGATTGAACTTGATAAATTAAAATTGACCCTGCAACCAGTGGCCTTGTCATCAGTATGTGCAGAAAGCAGGACTATAGGGTCTCCAGTGATTCAGTAATTACTCTTCTATCACATGACACCATTACATTTGTGCATCTGCAAATGGCTGGCTCAATTGAAGCCAGTGGGATTCACTGACATTAATCTAATCTGTACGACCTTGGGTTTGTTCCCCTTGAAACAAGACCCTAGTCCATACCCTTATCATCTCCCGCCTCGACTACTGTAACCTCCTGCTCTGTGGCCTCCCCTGTAACACTCTTGCACCCCTCCAATCTATTCTAAACTCTGCTGTCTGACTAATCCACCTGTCCCCCCGCTATTCCCCGGCCTCTCCGCTCTGTCAATCTCTTCACTGGCTCCCCATTACCCAGAGACTCCTATACAAAACCCTAACCATGACGTACAAAGCCATCCACAACCTGTCTCCTCCATACATCTGTGACCTCGTCTCCCATAACTTACCTACACGCAATCTCCGATCCTCCCAAGACCTCCTTCTCTACTCCCCTATTATCTCCTCTTCCCACAATCGTATACAAGATTTCTCTCGCACATCACCCCTACTCTGGAACCCTCTACCACAACACATCAGAACCTGGAGACCTAACTTTTCCGACAAGCCTACAACCTGCAGTAACCACAGCATCCACCAAACCGCTGCACGACCAGCTCTACCCTCACCTACTGTATTCTCACCCATCCCTTGTAGACTGTGAGCCCTCGCGGGCAGGGTCCTCTCTCCTCCTGTACCAGTTGTGACCTGTATTGACTAAGATTCATGTACTTTATTATGTATACCCCTCCTCACATGTAAAGCGCCATGGAATAAATGGCGCTATAATAATAATAATTGATAAAATTCTGACTCCCCGCTGCCAACTCTAGGGGGAGCTAATACCTTATAGATTGGTGTCACCCCTATCAAATGCAATGTTATCTGTATGAATCCCAATGCAGGGAGCTCACACAGTCCAAGCTGAACACCTGTGTAATTACCACTTTTATTTTAATTAACTCCCAAATTTTAAGAACAGGTAAAATGTACAGGTAACACTGTGCTCACAGTGTGCTGTGGCAAATTGTTTCACAGCTAAGCCACAACTCAAATCCCAACCAGTCCTTTTTGTTCACACAAACAAAAATGGTGAAGCCCCTTCATGTTCCCACAGTTTGATACCCCTTTTATGGTCCCTATGACGCCCTTCCACACATTAAGATGCCCTCACACTGCCCATCCACACATTATGATGCCCTTAGTGCCCTCCCAAAAAGCATGATGGCCACACTTCATGGTCCCTAAGTTCTCAGTGCCACAATACCATAAATATTGGTGCCCTATACTCCACTCTGCTGGTAAATTGAAAAATTATTACTCACTTCACTCCATCCCCACAGTGGGAGGAGCAGTTTGTGCTGTGTGTGGCTTATTATCATGTCTGCTGTGTGGAGTGTCCGATGGCTCAGGTAAACTGTGGAGTGGAGAGCTGATAGCTCCTTGCTCCACCATAATAATCAACAGTACCTGTGACCTAATGTGAAACATGCCATGGGATTCAAATTTTTAACAGCGCATTACCTGTTTGCATGAGGACCAGTCCATAACCAGTTACATGCCCTACCACACCCATAAAATAAATGTGATACACATTTTCCTGCCACCCCATGTAACGGCACAAATTACATAGTGATATAGTAAGTTTTATACAGGTACTGTATTCCACAAAGTTACAGAAGCTTCACAGACTACACAGCACACTGAAGTTGGTATTCCCATTTTTATGGCCCCCCAGCAAATACAAAGGTTTAATGCTCCTAACATAACTACAGAAGTAGTAATCCTTAATAACAGTACTTAATTAATATAGCCATGTAGAACATCATCCAGAATCAATAACAGTGCAAGAATATAACACCAGAATCATCATTGGTGCATGAATACAGCCCCAGACCCACCATTGTGACATAAATACTGCACTAGGACCATCATTAGTGCATGAATACAGCATCAAAACCACTATCAGTAGATGCATACATCACCAGAGCATCCTCAGTTCAAGAATACAACACCAGAACCATCAGCAGTACATGAATTCAGCACCAGAACCACCATCAGTAGATGAATACAACATCAAAATTATAAGTACATAAATACAGAACCAAAATCACCATTAGTAGATTAATGCAGCATTAGAACCACCACCAGTATATGACTAAAGCAACAGAACCATCACCAATTCATTAACTCGGCACCAGAACCAACATCAGAACATGAATACAGCACTAAAAGCAACATCAACACAGAATACAGAATTAGAAAAGCCATCACTACAGCAAAAAGCACCAGAACCAATATCAGTACATGAATACAGCACCATAATAACCATCAGTTCAAGACACCAGCACCAACATCAGTGCATTAATACAGCACCAGAACCATCATAAGTACTTTAATTCAGCACCAGAACCACTATCCCTACAGCATGAAATCATAATCATTATATAAATGCAGTACAAGAACATCATCAGTACATGAATACAGTACCAAAAGCAACTTACAGAATATGTAATCAAAGCATGCATCATAACAATAAATCGGCACCAGAGCCAATATCAGAACATGAATACAGAACCATAACAACCATCAGTACAGGATAACAGCACCAACACCAACGTTGGTACATTAATACAGCACCAGAACAATCAAAAGCACTTTAATGCAGAACCAGAACCATCATCCCTACATGAATACAGCACCAGAATCACAATCATTACATGAATGCAGTACAAGAACATCATCAGTACATGACAACATCACCAGAACCATAATCAGTATCTAAATATATCATCAAAACATCCACTAGTACATGGATAATGTACCAAAAGCAACTTCAGTACATGAATGCAGTACCATTATTAGTACGGTAATACAGCATCAAAACCACCATTAGTACATGAATACACCAACAGAACCATCATCAGTACATAAATGCAGCACCAGAACCATGATCAATACATAAGAACATCACCAGAAATATTGTCAGCACAGTATAACTAAACACTAGAGTACCACTAAAACCACAATCGGTACATTACTACAGCACTAGAACCACCACCATTATATAACATGAATACAGCACCATAATAACTATGAATACAAGACACCACCACCAACATTAGTACATTAATACAGCACCAGAATCATCATAAGTACTTTAATGCAGCACCAGAACCACCATCCCTACATGAATACAGCACAGAATCATAATCATCAAATGAATGCAGCTCAAGTACATCATCAGTACATGAATACAGTATCAAAATCAACTTCAGCACATTAATGCAGTACCAGAACCATCATCAGTATATGAATTCAGCTCCAGAACCAACATTTGTAAATTAATACAACCATCATCAGTGCATGGATATAGCACCAGAACCATCAGTACATGAATATAGCACTCCCAATAGAAACCTTACAATGGTAAGGAGATGCTGAGAGTTGTTGTTACTAGCCATCTTCAGACTGTGGACCATACAGGAACCACAGTACAGATTAGACACTGTCAGTATCACACACATTTAAAACCAGGGACCTCATAGGTGATGTCTTCTGATTGGAGTCATTCTCTTTCTTTTCTTGTCCATAAGGTCCAGATGCCATGAGACTTTTCACATTCACAGTTTTTCTTTGCAGACTTCTATCTTCTTCGGCATTCAGCAGCACATTCCAACATGGTGGCCATAAAAATGAGAGTGACCCACCTAAATAAAAATATCTGCTTAGGCGATGCTATATAATAATTCGTTTTTCCATCCACCAGGTAGTTGGAAAAACTAGCACCTATAACTGGCTCTGAGGCCAATAAAAAAGTGATAAGTAATCTGTCTACTGACAACCCTACACCAAGATATTCTGATCTGGAATATACTAACGCCTGTCAGTAACTTAGGCCATCAGCTGCCAAGGAAAGCAAGTGGAGCCCAGCAGTTTAATCATGGAGATGACAATCAGGTGACAGAAGGTCTCTAAACCCTTAGATGCCTCTGTTAGCATTCATTGTATCTCTTAAAATGGGTAATTTCAAGCTGCAAACTGCATACATTAGATCTTTAGAACTGATGAGGCTGGTGTATTTATTTAGAAAATGCATTTTAATAGAAATGTACAATCCTGATATTAAGATGAGCATTTGATGAGTTTGTAAGAATCGCAGGGACGCGGGATGCAGTGACGAGCAGGAGGCAGAGCAAGAGTTAAAGGGGTTTATTACAGGGGTTACTCCATTAAGGGAGAGAAAGGGTTAAGAGGAGAGTTAAACTAAATATTATGTCAGGGTAAGAACAAGTGGTTATGCAACAGGTAAACTTATCAGTCTGATGGGATCCGGCCTGTCGAAGCTTGAAATCCCACGGTGGCACCATAAGCGACGCGTGAAGTCTTTGGCCCGATCTTGAAGAAAGTTGATACACTGCCTCCTGACGGACATGGCGAATCCTGGGTCTCCGAGGTGAGGTCCTGGAATATAGGGAAGACGTCCGAGCTGGAAAGTCGTCTGTGGTACCGCCGGACTGGGAGTCAGTTCACAGGCAGAGGCGGGGATGACTCTACCCTGCTCTGGATGACTCAGCGGGTCTGACTCAGGCCGCGAGCCCGCGGCAGAAGGCGGAACAGTGCAGGAAGAATTCCCCGAGACTGGGGTAAGTGGGGACACAGTTATATGTTCCTCACAACCGGTCTGCAGCGGAGTGCTGCAGCGCAGGTCTGGCCTATTGCGTAGCTCCACAGAGAGTGAGTGAACCGTCTCCTAATGCGTGCTTTGTCTTCCCGCCAACTGACATGTCAGATCACAGATAAAGATTTTAGCATAGTCTTCTCATGTTATTAATATATGGACTCAGCATCTATATATTTACTAGATGGTGGCCCGATTCTAACGCATCGGGTATTCTAGAATATGCATGTGGCAGAAGGACCGTGACATCATGGCAGGTCCTTCTGCCACCGGAACCTGCAACGGAAGATGGCGGCCGGCGCGAGTGGCTACGGAGGGTGAGAATAGCAGGTTTTTTTTTTTAATATTATTTTTAACATTACATTTTTTACTATTGATGCCGCATAGGCAGCGTCAATAGTAAAAAGTTGGGGACACACAGGGTTAATAGCGGCGGTAACGGAGTGCGTTACCAGTGGCATAACGTGGTCCGTTACTGCCGGCATTAACCCTGTGTTAGCGGTGACCGGAGGGGAGTATGCGGGCGACAGGCATTGACTGCGGGGAGTAAGGAGCGGTCATTTTCTTCCGGACTGTGCCCGTCGCTGATTCGTCGCGGCAGCTATGACAGGCAGCTGGCGAGACCAATCAGCGAATGAATAACCGTGACAGACAGAAAGACAGACGGAAGTGACCCTTAGAAAATTATATAGTAGATTCTTACTGCTAGCACAAGTCACTTTATACTTTTATCTGATACACTTAAATTTTGTATAGTACCACTTTTTGGTATTTGTACAGTTTGTATATATGTGTTATATACCGTGTTTAATGTTTATTAGATCTGTATATTATGTACTGCTTGTACACTGTTCACTCCCTTTCGTCACTTATTGTTTATCATAGTAGGCTTATAATAGCTTTTAGTATTGTAACACTTTATAGTTACTGAGTCCAATAGTTGGCGCTGGACAGCTCAGCTCTGTCAGTTTATATGTCCGCTGGCTCTAGATTCTGTTACCCACACTTTATGTTTATAGAAAGGTATTCTACCTGGCTGTTCCTTGCGGCTGGGTGGTGGTTTCGTGTTGGATAAAGTCTTTTTTCACATTTTTTAGGCTGTTGTTGTGTTAGAGTGTACCTAGTCTCTATGACTTGGTGTCCAGTCATTTTTAGATTTGTGTATCCATTTTTGTACTATACAATAAAGATATTGTTTTGGATTATACTCAGTTTTTGGTCTTTTTGCACCAGTTTTTGTTGTTAGTTCATTCAGTGATGAGTTTTATGTCCTTCATGCTATTTTGGGAGTAATTTTGAGTGTTAAAATAATGTTCACAGTAAATACACCAGCATCATCAAGTCTAAGAGTACTATTTAATTATGTATGAAACTTGTATTAAGAAATCTGATGAGAGGTCAGCCTTAAGGGATTAAAAGGCCAGTATCAGAGTTGTCTGAATCCTAGTTTATATAATAGACTCTTAAGAACTCCTGTGCCTATGTTGTCACTGTGGAACACTAGTACGCAACTTCGCTGCATTGACCCAATTATTATGATATAATAGTACTTCATAGGGCTGCTAAGGGTTAAAATAATGCACATTTATTACAATCTATCTATCTTAGGAAGTGCTGTTCAGATTTTTTCTCTATATTTTACTATTAGAGGTGTGACAGCCTCTACCTATCTATTATCTATCTATCTATCTATCTATTCCTATCTATCTATCTAGCTATCTATATTTCAATCTATTATCTATCTGTTATCTATCTATTAGCTATCTATCTGTAGGTTTAGCCCAGAGTGACATGTTTTGTCCATAGTTGTAGGCTGGTGGCCCAAAAGTGGCATGTATGGTAGAGTAGGACCCATCAGAGGGAGATCACCTTGCTGTGGTTGATGGGCACGCATGAATTGGCCAATTTATGCGCTAAGAATCTTCATTTCATCTATTACTGTAAGTTTTTATGAAAAAAAAAATTTTTGAAAAATATTTTTGAGAAGTATAATTCATTGTCATGAAACTGCAGTGCAATACAGCGCAGCCTTCACCAGGGGGAGTTTAATAGGGACGCAAGACTGCACACACTGAGCAGCTGAACAGATGCCACCTAGTGGCAAGAGAGTAGTCAGAAAAAGCCGAGTCAGGGCACA
Organism: Ranitomeya imitator; assembly: GCF_032444005.1. NCBI lineage: Eukaryota > Metazoa > Chordata > Amphibia > Anura > Dendrobatidae > Ranitomeya > Ranitomeya imitator. The sequence goes on along the minus strand of NC_091284.1, from coordinate 61,522,326 downwards.
AGATAACACGTCAGTACAAAAAGGATTAAAACAGAAAGGATAGTCAGGATGTAGCAAGAGATCAGTAAACCAGGGCGAGCAAAATACGGTACAATAGGGACAAATCAAGACAGAGTCAATAGCCAAGCCAGGAGATCAGAATCAGAGAATCAATAAGAACAGACAAACGCAGGGAAAGGGCAGACAGAGGGGGATAACAGACACAGGACAAGTCAGGGTTCACAGCAGGACAAACCAAGGGTTTCCAGAGTCAGGTTCACAAGCCAAAGACAGAACTATAACTGACACTGCCAGCAAGATTCCTAAGAGCTAAATAGCAAACCCGAACCCAGAATGAGGCAGAGCAAAGTTAACCCTTGATATGATCCGTCCAAAAAAGGGCAGACACTAATAAACCCTGGAACGGATCATGACATTCATATTGAATATTTGTCTGTGTTTTCACATGGCCTAGATTCATGTACATGTGCTGCTGTGTTCTTTTCTATCTATCTATCTATCTATCTATCTATCTATCTATCTATCTATCTATCTATTATCTTTCTCTATCTATTATCTATCTATCTATTATCTATCTCTATCTATTATCTATCTATCAATCTATTATCTATCTATCTATTATCTATCTGTTATCTATCTATTATCTATCTATCTATATTTCTATCTATTATCTATCTGTTATCTATCTATCTATCTGTTATCTATCTATCTATTAGCTATCTATTTATTATCTATCTATTATCTATCTATCTATCTATTATCTATCTCTATCTATTATCTATCTATCAATCTATTATCTATCTATCTATCTATCTGTTATCTATCTATCTATCTATCTATTATCTATCTCTATCTATTATCTATCTATTATCTATCTATCTATCTATCTATCTATCTATCTGTCTATCTATCTATCTATCTGTTATCTATCTATTATCTATCTATTATCTATCTATCTATCTATCTATCTGCTATCTATCTATTATCTATCTATCTATCTATTATCTATCTCTCTATCTGTTATCTATCTATCTATTATCTATATTTCTATAATCTACCTATCTAATATCTATTATCTATCTATTATCTATCTATCTATCTATCTATCATCTATCTCTATCTATGATCTATCTATCAATCTATTATCTATCTATCTATCTATCTGTTATCTATCTATCTATTATCTATCTCTATCTATTATCTATCTATTATCTATCTATCTATCTATCTATCTGTCTATCTATCTATCTATCTGTTATCTATCTATTATCTATCTATTATCTATCTATCTATCTATCTATCTATCTATCTATCTATCTATCTATCTATCTATCTATCTGCTATCTATCTATTATCTATCTATCTATCTATTATCTATCTCTCTATCTGTTATCTATCTATCTATTATCTATATTTCTATAATCTACCTATCTAATATCTATTATCTATCTATCATCTATCTATTACACTGGTCTACAAAAATTTTTTTTTTCTGGCATGGACTTTAAGAACAGTTTTAGACTAATTTGAGGGTGCTGAATTCAAATCTGATCTTATAATTTCTCTATCATATCACGTTTTTGCGCTATAGGTATATAGCCTATTTTCATGAATTCCATGATAAATATAGTAGTGTATGAATAGTGCCGTTTTATATGGTTCACTAAGGTAAATTTAGTTTTCATTTAGTCTCCCAATAAATGTGAGAATATCTTTGTTTTCTTTGAACATGCATAATTCTCATTTGCTATGATAACACCCTTGTTTTCTGTGCTACTGGGACAGTAGAGCTACAGCAGAGCATTGGGTGAAAACTGAATGGCCTCAGCGACAGAGTTTGGCATCTGGCGATAAGAATGTCATCCATGATCCTCTAGTGGATAGGGAGGACATTGTCTTTCCTCCCTTACACATAAAACTTGGATTGATGAAGCAGTTCGTCAAAGCTCTCAATCACAGTGGAGAATGCTTTAACTACAGTTAGGGCCAGAAATATTTGGACAGTGACACAATTTTCGCGAGTTGGGCTCTGCATGCCACCACATTGGATTTGAAATGAAACCTCTACAACAGAATTCAAGTGCAGATTGTAACGTTTAATTTGAAGGGTTGAACAAAAATATCTGATAGAAAATGTAGGAATTGTACACATTTCTTTACAAACACTCCACATTTTAGGAGGTCAAAAGTAATTGGACAAATAAACATAACCCAAACAAAATATTTTTATTTTCAATATTTCGTTGCAAATCCTTTGGAGGCAATCACTGCCTTAAGTCTGGAACCCATGGACATCACCAAACACTGGGTTTCCTCCTTCTTAATGCTTTGCCAGGCCTTTACAGCCGCAGCCTTCAGGTCTTGCTTGTTTGTGGGTCTTTCCGTCTTAAGTCTGGCTTTGAGCAAGTGAAATGCATGCTCAATTGGGTTTAGATCTGGAGATTGACTTGGCCATTGCAGAATGTTCCACTTTTTGGCACTCATGAACTCCTGGGTAGCTTTGGCTGTATGCTTGGGGTCATTGTCCATCTGTACTATGAAGCACCGTCCAATCAACTTTGCAGCATTTGGCTGAATCTGGGCTGAAAGTATATCCCGGTACACTTCAGAATTCATCCGGCTACTCTTGTCTGCTCTTATGTCATCAATAAACACAAGTGACCCAGTGCCATTGAAAGCCATGCATGCCCATGCCATCACGTTGCCTCCACCATGTTTTACAGAGGATGTGGTGTGCCTTGGATCATGTGCCGTTCCCTTTCTTCTCCAAACTTTTTTCTTCCCATCATTCTGGTACAGGTTGATCTTTGTCTCATCTGTCCATAGAATACTTTTCCAGAACTGAGCTGGCTTCTTGAGGTGTTTTTCTGCAAATTTAACTCTGGCCTGTCTATTTTTGGTATTGATGAATGGTTTGCATCTAGATGTGAACCCTTTGTATTTACTGTCATGGAGTCTTCTCTTTACTGTTGACTTAGAGACAGATACACCTACTTCACTGAGAGTGTTCTGGACTTCAGTTGATGTTGTGAACGGGTTCTTCTTCACCAAATTAAGTATGCGGCGATCATCCACCACTGTTGTCATCCGTGGACGCCCAGGCCTTTTTGAGTTCCCAAGCTCACCAGTCAATTCCTTTTTTCTCAGAATGTACCCAGCTGTTGATTTTGCTACTCCAAGCATGTCTGCTATATCTCTCTGATGGATTTTTTCTTTTTTTTCAGCCTCAGGATGTTCTGCTTCACCTCAATTGAGAGTTCCTTTGACCGCATGTTGTCTGCTCACAGCAACAGCTTCCAAATGCAAAACCACACACCTGGAATCCACCCCTGACCTTTTAACTACTTCATTGATTACAGGTTAACGAGGGAGACGCCTTCAGAGTTAATTGCAGCCCTTAGAGTCCATTGTCCAATTACTTTTGGTCCCTTGAAAAAGAGGACGCTATGCATTACAGAGCTATGATTCCTAAACCCTTTCTCCGATTTGGATATGGAAACTATCATATTGCAGCTGGGAGTGTGCACTTTCAGCCCATATTATATATATAATTGTATTTCTGAACATGTTTTTGTAAACAGCTAAAATAACAAAACTTGTGTCACTGTCCAAATATTTCTGGCCCTAACTGTATATATGTTCAACTTTTCCTGGTCTTAGTGAAGAGATGAAAAAGGCTGGAATATTTGATGGACCTCAAATAAGAACACTTATGAGAGACCCAAATTTTTTCACATCAATGAATGAGACAGAAGAAAGAGCTTGGAATGCATGTGGTGCAGAATTTTCTAGGGAATAAGAAAGCAGACAACTATGAAGAGTAGAGTTGAGCGACCTTGACCTTTTTAGAGTCGAGCCGGGTTTTGCGAAACCCGACTATGTCCAAAGTCGGGTCGAGTGAAATCGGCCGATTATGACGTAAAGTCGGGATCGACCGAAACACGAAACCCAATGCAAGTCAATGGGGCAGCATAGTCGGCAGTGAGTGGGGGCCAGGAAAACACCTAGAGTGCCCATTTTAATGTCAAAACCATCCATTCTTCTTAATGAAGCTTGTCAAGCGTAATTTACCTTATAATAATTGGAAGGCATTTGAAATTGGGGGTCATTTGGCTAAAGTTGTGGGGGGTAGGGCTGGTTCAAGTAATTAGTGGGCCCAGGAAATCTGGACCACGTCACGGCAGTGGAGCAGGGAGAGGTAAGTATTTCAACTTTGCAAGTGCTGTGAACCTGAGCAAGCAGGGGGGGCCCACTCGTTGGCATTGGCACTGGCACAGGGCCCCTCAAAGTACAGCGGTGTGTTTGCACGGCGGGGGCGCCTCCCACCGGCAGCAACACTTTTGCGTACTATGAGAGGCCCTGTGCCAGTGACGTCGCCAACTAGTATTCCTCCCCCCACCTGATGAAGGAACCTGCACTTTCATCTGCACCTTCCTCTTTGTCCCCGTGTAAGGTGGTATGGTATGCGGGAAGAGCAACCTGACTTTCAGCAGGGTCACAATGTTGTTGTGTAGCGTGCACGGGGAATGTTGCGTTATGGGTCAATGTACCAGCAGACTCATCTATCACTGGCTGGGCAATGGGCACGATGAAGTGGAAACACAGATATAGGCCCAAAGAAGAAAGTGGGCTAAATGCAGTTCAAAATTGGTAACACAGGAATAACCAGGGGGCATTGCAGTGGAGGACAACTGGAATGAGAGGCTGACACAGAGAGTAGGGCCAAATCAGTAAGTAGTCGAAATGCAGTTCAAAATTGGCAACCGTAGTAAACAGGCGGCACAGCTTTGTTCAGTGGAGGAGAACAGCAAGGAGTGGCAGACACCGATAGTAGGCCCCAAACCAACTAGTACGCCAAATGCAGTTGTTCCATTTAACCACAATTTAATGAGAGCCTGAAGATAGAAGCTCAGGAAAGGCAACCTGGGGAACACCTTGGAGTGTAACACACCATCTCTCTACACCCCATACCCAATTTGTAGGCCTAATGCAGCGTAGTTTCCGACAACTACTAAACGAGAGCCGGAATATCGAAGCTCAGGAAAGGCAACCTGGGGAACACCTTGGAGTGTAACACACCCTCTCTCTACACCCCATACCCAATTTGTAGGCCTAATGCAGCGTAGTTTCCGACAACTACTAAACGAGAGCCGGAATATCGAAGCTCAGGAAAGGCAACCTGGGGAACACCTTGGAGTGTAACACACCCTCTCTCTACACCCCATACCCAATTTGAAGGCCTAATGCAGTGTAGTTTCCAAGAACTACTAAACGAGAGCCGGAAGATCGAAGCTCAGGAAAGGCAACCTGGGGAACACCTTGGAGTGGAACACACCATCTCTCTACACCCCATACCCAATTTGAAGGCCTAATGCAGCGTAGTTTCCAACAACTACTAAACGAGAGCCGGTAGATCGAAGCTCAGGAAAGGCAACCTGGGGAACACCTTGGAGTGTAACACAACGTCTCTCTACACCACGGAAGGGATGATTCTTAGGAAGGAAGGCTGTTGGAAATAAGCATTGCGCGTCCGAGGGTGATTAGATTCTTATTAGGTATATACTCACCCTCGGACGCGCCCTGCTTCTTTATTTGGAATGAATGTTTATTTGCAATGTGGTGTTGACTTTCTCTATTATTTTGGTAATTAATGATTTTATTATTTTCATTATTTTGCATCTTATCGGCAATAATATAAAGAAGACGCGACAGGACAACACTCGGTGGATGCCATATGTGTGTTTTCAATTTAAAAAACCTTTCAGTTAACTACTTGCAGGAGAAAGTAATTGTAGCTGGTGGCCATTTTTAGTACTGTACCAGATTTTAGCTGTTTGTTTGTTTTTAATGTCAAAATGTCTGCATTTGATATCTCACCAGTATTTTCTTTTTTATAAGCAAAATCCTTTTTTTTTTATTTTATGATGTTGGTTCAAGGGGTACACGGGCAGCAGTAGACAGGTCAGTGGAGGCCTAGTGGAAGGAGGGACCGCAGACAGGCTTCGAAGCCCTAACATAATAAATTGGGCTGCCTGTAGGCAATTTAAAATTGGTTCCAGGGGAACACGGGCAGCAGTAGACAGGTCAGTGGAGGCCTAGAGGAAGGAGGGACCGCAGATGCGCCAATGTTTCCCCCATACCAAATTTGTAGGCCTAATGCAGTGTAGTTTCCAACAACTACTAAACGAGAGCCGGAATTTCGAAGCTCAGGAAAGGCAACCTGGGGAACACCTTGGAGTGTAACACACCCTCTCTCTACACCCCATACCCAATTTGAAGGCCTAATGCAGTGTAGTTTCCAACAACTACTAAACGAGAGCCGGAATATCGAAGCTCAGGAAAGGCAACCTGGGGAACACCTTGGAGTGTAACACACCCTCTCTCTACACCCCATACCCAATTTGAAGGCCTAATGCAGTGTAGTTTCCAAGAACTACTAAACGAGAGCCGGAAGATCGAAGCTCAGGAAAGGCAACCTGGGGAACACCTTGGAGTGTAACACAACGTCTCTCTACACGACGGAAGGGCTGATTCTTAGGAAGGAAGGCTGTTGGAAATAAGCATTGCGCGTCCGAGGGTGATTAGATTCTTATTAGGTATATACTCACCCTCGGACGCGCCCTGCTTCTTTATTTGGAATGAATGTTTATTTGCAATGTGGTGTTGACTTTCTCTATTATTTTGGTAATTAATGATTTTATTATTTTCATTATTTTGCATCTTCTCGGCAATAATATAAAGAAGACGCGACAGGACAACACTCGGTGGATGCCATATGTGTGTTTTCAATTTAAAAAAACTTTCAGTTAACTACTTGCAGGAGAAAGTAATTGTAGCTGGTGGCCATTTTTAGTACTGTACCAGATTTTAGTTGTGTGTTTGTTTTTAATGTTAAAATGTCTGCATTTGATATCTCACCAGTATTTTCTTTTTTATAAGCAAAATACTTATTTTTATATTTTCTGATGTTGGTTCCAGGGGTACACGGCCAGCAGTGCCCTGGTCAGTGTAGTAGTAGTTGAAAGAATGGACCGCAGACAGGCATCGAAGGCCTAAAATAAAAACACATGGCTGTAGGCAATTTTAAATTGGTTCCAGGGGTACACGGACAGCAGTGGTGTGGTCAGTGGAGGCCTAGTGGAAGGAGTGACCGCAGACAGGCATCGAAGGCCTAAAATAATAACACATGGCTGTAGGCAATTTTAAATTGGTTCCAGGGGTACACGGGCAGCAGTGACCTGGTCAGTGTAGTAGTAGTTGAAAGAATGGACCGCAGACAGGCATCGAAGGCCTAAAATAAAAAAATTGGGCTGGCTGTAGGCAATTTTAAATTGGTTCCAGGGGTACACGGGCAGCAGTGGTGTGGTCAGTGGAGGCCTAGTGGAAGGAGTGACCGCAGACAGGCATCGAAGGCCTAAAATAATAACACATGGCTGTAGGCAATTTTAAATTGGTTCCAGGGGTACACGGACAGCAGTGGTGTGGTCAGTGGAGGCCTAGTGGAAGGAGTGACCGCAGACAGGCTTCCAAGGCCTAACATAACAAACTTGGGCTGGCTGTAGGCACTTTTAAATTGGTTCCAGGGGTACACGGGCAGCAGTGGTCTGGTCAGTGGAAGTCTAGTGGAAGGAGTGACCGCAGACAGGCTTCCAAGGCCTAACATAACAAACTTGGGCTGGCTGTAGGCACTTTTAAATTGGTTCCAGGGGTACACGGGCAGCAGTGACCTGGTCAGTGTAGTAGTAGTTGAAAGAATGGACCGCAGACAGGCTTCGAAGGCCTAACATAACAAACTTGGGCTGGCTGTAGGCACTTTTAAATTGGTTCCAGGGGTACACGGGCAGCAGTGGTCTGGTCAGTGGAAGTCTAGTGGAAGGAGTGACCGCAGACAGGCTTCCAAGGCCTAACATAACAAACTTGGGCTGGCTGTAGGCACTTTTAAATTGGTTCCAGGGGTACACGGGCAGCAGTGGTCTGGTCAGTGGAAGTCTAGTGGAAGGAGTGACCGCAGACAGGCTTCCAAGGCCTAACATAACAAACTTGGGCTGGCTGTAGGCACTTTTAAATTGGTTCCAGGGGTACACGGGCAGCAGTGACCTGGTCAGTGTAGTAGTAGTTGAAAGAATGGACCGCAGACAGGCTTCGAAGGCCTAACATAACAAACTTGGGCTGGCTGTAGGCACTTTTAAATTGGTTCCAGGGGTACACGGGCAGCAGTGGTCTGGTCAGTGGAAGTCTAGTGGAAGGAGTGACCGCAGACAGGCTTCCAAGGCCTAACATAACAAACTTGGGCTGGCTGTAGGCACTTTTAAATTGGTTCCAGGGGTACACGGGCAGCAGTGGTCTGGTCAGTGGAAGTCTAGTGGAAGGAGTGACGGCAGACAGTCTTCGAAGGCCTAACATAACAAAATTGGGCTGACTGTAGGCACTTTTAAATTGGTTCCAGGGTAACACGGCCAGCAGTGCCCTGGTCAGTGTAGTAGTAGTTGAAAGAATGGACCGCAGACAGGCATCGAAGGCCTAAAATAAAAACACATGGCTGTTGGCAATTTTAAATTGGTTCCAGGGGTACACGGACAGCAGTGGTGTGGTCAGTGGAGGCCTAGTGGAAGGAGTGACCGCAGACAGGCATCGAAGGCCTAAAATAATAACACATGGCTGTAGGCAATTTTAAATTGGTTCCAGGGGTACACGGGCAGCAGTGACCTGGTCAGTGTAGTAGTAGTTGAAAGAATGGACCGCAGACAGGCTTCGAAGGCCTAACATAACAAACTTGGGCTGGCTGTAGGCACTTTTAAATTGGTTCCAGGGGTACACGGGCAGCAGTGGTCTGGTCAGTGGAAGTCTAGTGGAAGGAGTGACCGCAGACAGGCTTCCAAGGCCTAACATAACAAACTTGGGCTGGCTGTAGGCACTTTTAAATTGGTTCCAGGGGTACACGGGCAGCAGTGGTCTGGTCAGTGGAAGTCTAGTGGAAGGAGTGACCGCAGACAGGCTTCCAAGGCCTAACATAACAAACTTGGGCTGGCTGTAGGCACTTTTAAATTGGTTCCAGGGGTACACGGGCAGCAGTGACCTGGTCAGTGTAGTAGTAGTTGAAAGAATGGACCGCAGACAGGCTTCGAAGGCCTAACATAACAAACTTGGGCTGGCTGTAGGCACTTTTAAATTGGTTCCAGGGGTACACGGGCAGCAGTGGTCTGGTCAGTGGAAGTCTAGTGGAAGGAGTGACGGCAGACAGTCTTCGAAGGCCTAACATAACAAAATTGGGCTGACTGTAGGCACTTTTAAATTGGTTCCAGGGTAACACGGCCAGCAGTGCCCTGGTCAGTGTAGTAGTAGTTGAAAGAATGGACCGCAGACAGGCATCGAAGGCCTAAAATAAAAACACATGGCTGTAGGCAATTTTAAATTGGTTCCAGGGGTACACGGACAGCAGTGGTGTGGTCAGTGGAGGCCTAGTGGAAGGAGTGACCGCAGACAGGCATCGAAGGCCTAAAATAATAACACATGGCTGTAGGCAATTTTAAATTGGTTCCAGGGGTAGACGGGCAGCAGTGACCTGGTCAGTGTAGTAGTAGTTGAAAGAATGGACCGCAGACAGGCATCGAAGGCCTAAAATAAAAATATTGGGCTGGCTGTAGGCAATTTTAAATTGGTTCCAGGGGTACACGGGCAGCAGTGACCTGGTCAGTGTAGTAGTAGTTGAAAGAATGGACCGCAGACAGGCATCGAAGGCCTAAAATAAAAAAATGGGGCTGGCTGTAGGCAATTTTAAATTGGTTCCAGGGGTACACGGACAGCAGTGGTGTGGTCAGTGGAGGCCTAGTGGAAGGAGTGACCGCAGACAGGCATCGAAGGCCTAAAATAATAACACATGGCTGTAGGCAATTTTAAATTGGTTCCAGGGGTACACGGGCAGCAGTGACCTGGTCAGTGTAGTAGTAGTTGAAAGAATGGACCGCAGACAGGCATCGAAGGCCTAAAATAAAAAAATTGGGCTGGCTGTAGGCAATTTTAAATTGGTTCCAGGGGTACACGGGCAGCAGTGGTGTGGTCAGTGGAGGCCTAGTGGAAGGAGTGACCGCAGACAGGCATCGAAGGCCTAAAATAATAACACATGGCTGTAGGCAATTTTAAATTGGTTCCAGGGGTACACGGGCAGCAGTGACCTGGTCAGTGTAGTTGTAGTTGAAAGAATGGACCGCAGACAGGCATCGAAGGCCTAAAATAAAAAAATTGGGCTGGCTCTAGGCAATTTTAAATTGGTTCCAGGGGTACACGGGCAGCAGTGGTGTGGTCAGTGGAGGCCTAGTGGAAGGAGTGACCGCAGACAGGCATCGAAGGCCTAAAATAATAACACATGGCTGTAGGCAATTTTAAATTGGTTCCAGGGGTACACGGGCAGCAGTGACCTGGTCAGTGTAGTAGTAGTTGAAAGAATGGACCGCAGACAGGCATCGAAGGCCTAAAATAAAAAAATTGGGCTGGCTGTAGGCAATTTTAAATTGGTTCCAGGGGTACACGGGCAGCAGTGGTGTGGTCAGTGGAGGCCTAGTGGAAGGAGTGACCGCAGACAGGCATCGAAGGCCTAAAATAATAACACATGGCTGTAGGCAATTTTAAATTGGTTCCAGGGGTACACGGGCAGCAGTGACCTGGTCAGTGTAGTAGTAGTTGAAAGAATGGACCGCAGACAGGCATCGAAGGCCTAAAATAAAAAAATTGGGCTGGCTGTAGGCAATTTTAAATTGGTTCCAGGGGTACACGGACAGCAGTGGTGTGGTCAGTGGAGGCTAGTGGAAGGAGTGACCGCAGACAGGCATCGAAGGCCTAAAATAATAACACATGGCTGTAGGCAATTTTAAATTGGTTCCAGGGGTACACGGACAGCAGTGGTGTGGTCAGTGGAGGCCTAGTGGAAGGAGTGACCGCAGACAGGCTTCCAAGGCCTAACATAACAAACTTGGGCTGGCTGTAGGCACTTTTAAATTGGTTCCAGGGGTACACGGGCAGCAGTGGTCTGGTCAGTGGAAGTCTAGTGGAAGGAGTGACCGCAGACAGGCTTCCAAGGCCTAACATAACAAAATTGGGCTGGCTGTAGGCACTTTAAATTGGTTCCAGGGGTACATGGGCAGCAGTGTATGGTCAGTGGAAGTCTAGTGGAAGGAGTGACGGCAGACAGTCTTCGAAGGCCTAACATAACAAAATTGGGCTGACTGTAGGCACTTTTAAATTGGTTCCAGGGTAACACGGCCAGCAGTGGCCTGGTCAGTGTAGTAGTTGTAGAAAGAAGGGACCGCAGACAGGCTTCGAAGGCCTAACATAACAAAAATGTCAAAACAATGGTATTGTCAGTGCCAGGCATTGAAGGATGTCAGCGCCTAGACTACACATTGGTGAAGCTGTGAGAGATAATTTTGCTAGTGGTAGAGCACTGTTTGAGCTGGGGGGGGGAACTGTCTTGTGGCCGGCGTTACAGGCACAGGGCCCCTCATATTACAACGGTGTGTCTGACGTTGGGTGCGCACCACCACCGCCAGAGACACTTTATTGTACTATGAGGGACCCAGTGGCAGTGCCGTCGACCAAAAGCGGCCACACCCACCTCTTCAGACAAACAGCACTCTCAAGGGTCCAAGCGCAAAGTGGCGATAGCTGTTATGGCTGGCAATCAGGCAACACAGCGTGCAGTAATCAGCGCACATACAGAGATCTGGCAAAAACCCAAAACAATAGGACGAGCTCTGAGACGTGGAATCTCTGTAGACTGCAGTACCTGAACTGTCCTCACACAACTGGAAGCAGCAGTGGATTGCGCCTATCACTACCTATGCAACTCGGCACTGCCTGAGGAGCTGACTAGCCTGAAGACAGAAATACAAGCCTGACTTACCTCAGAGAAATACCCCAAAGGAATAGGCAGCCCCCACATATAATGACTGTTAGCAAGATGAAAAGACAAACGCAGGAATGAAATAGATTCAGCAAAGTGAGGCCCGATATTCTAGACAGAGCGAGGATAGCAAAGAGAACTATGCAGTCTACAAAAAACCCTAAAACGAAAACCACGCAAAGGGGCAAAAAAGACCCACCGTGCCGAACTAACAGCACGGCGGTGCACCCCTTTGCTTCTCAGAGCTTCCAGCAAAAGATAATAACAAGCTGGACAGAAAAAACAGAAAACAAACTAGAAGCACTTATCTAGCAGAGCAGCAGGCCCAAGGAAAGATGCAGTAGCTCAGATCCAACACTGGAACATTGACAAGGAGCAAGGAAGACAGACTCAGGTGGAGCTAAATAGCAAGGCAGCCAACGAGCTCACCAAAACACCTGAGGGAGGACGCCCAGAGACTGCAATACCACTTGTGACCACAGAATTCACAACAGTACCCCCCCCTTGAGGAGGGGTCACCGAACCCTCACCAGAACCCCCAGGCCGACCAGGATGAGCCACATGAAAGGCACGAACAAGATCTGGGGCATGGACATCAGAGGCAAAAACCCAGGAATTATCTTCCTGAGCATAACCCTTCCATTTGACCAGATACTGGAGTTTCCGTCTAGAGACACGAGAATCCAAAATCTTCTCCACAATATACTCCAATTCCCCCTCCACCAAAACAGGGGCAGGAGGCTCCACAGATGGAACCATAGGTGCCACGTATCTCCTCAACAACGACCTATGGAATACATTATGTATGGAAAAGGAGTCTGGGAGGGTCAGACGAAAAGACACCGGATTGAGAATCTCAGAAATCCTATACGGACCAATAAAACGAGGTTTAAATTTAGGAGAGGAAACCTTCATAGGTATATGACGAGAAGATAACCAAACCAGATCCCCAACACGAAGTCGGGGTCCCACACGGCGTCTGCGATTAGCGAAAAGCTGAGCCTTCTCCTGGGACAAGGTCAAATTGTCCACTACCTGAGTCCAGATCTGCTGCAACCTGTCCACCACATAATCCACACCAGGACAGTCCGAAGACTCAACCTGTCCTGAAGAGAAACGAGGATGGAACCCAGAATTGCAGAAAAATGGAGAGACCAAGGTAGCCGAGCTGGCCCGATTATTAAGGGCGAACTCAGCCAACGGCAAAAATGACACCCAATCATCCTGGTCAGCGGAAACAAAACATCTCAGATATGTTTCCAAGGTCTGATTGGTTCGTTCGGTCTGGCCATTAGTCTGAGGATGGAAGGCCGAGGAAAAAGATAGGTCAATGCCCATCCTACCACAAAAGGCTCGCCAGAACCTTGAGACAAACTGGGAACCTCTGTCAGAAACAATATTCTCAGGAATGCCATGTAAACGAACCACATGCTGGAAGAACAAAGGCACCAAATCAGAGGAGGAAGGCAATTTAACCAAGGGCACCAGATGGACCATTTTAGAAAAGCGATCACAGACCACCCAAATGACAGACATCTTTTGAGAAACGGGAAGGTCAGAAATGAAATCCATCGAAATATGTGTCCAAGGCCTCTTCGGGACCGGCAAGGGCAAAAGCAACCCACTGGCACGTGAACAGCAGGGCTTAGCCCTAGCACAAATTCCACAGGACTGCACAAAAGCACGCACATCCCGCGACAGAGACGGCCACCAAAAGGATCTAGCAACCAACTCCCTGGTACCAAAGATTCCTGGATGACCGGCCAGCACCGAACAATGAAGTTCAGAGATAACTTTACTAGTCCACCTATCAGGGACGAACAGTTTCTCGGCCGGACAACGATCAGGTTTATTAGCCTGAAATTTCTGCAACACTCTCCGCAAATCAGGGGAGATGGCAGACACAATGACTCCTTCCTTGAGGATACTCGCCGGCTCAGATAACCCCGGAGAGTCGGGCACAAAACTCCTAGACAGAGCATCCGCCTTCACATTTTTAGAGCCCGGAAGGTATGAAATCACAAAATCAAAACGAGCAAAAAATAACGACCAACGGGCCTGTCTAGGATTCAAGCGCTTGGCAGACTCAAGATAAGTAAGGTTCTTATGATCAGTCAAAACCACCACGCGATGCTTAGCACCCTCAAGCCAATGACGCCACTCCTCGAATGCCCACTTCATGGCCAGCAACTCTCGGTTGCCCACATCATAATTACGCTCAGCAGCAGAAAATTTCCTGGAAAAGAAAGCACATGGTTTGAACACTGAGCAACCAGAACCTCTCTGTGACAAAACCGCCCCTGCACCAATCTCAGAAGCATCAACCTCGACCTGGAACGGAAGAGAAACATCAGGTTGACACAACACAGGGGCACAGCAAAAACGACGCTTCAACTCCTGAAAAGCTTCCACGGCAGCAGAAGACCAATTAACCAAATCAGCACCCTTCTTGGTCAAATCGGTCAATGGTCTGGCAATGCTAGAAAAATTACAGATGAAGCGACGATAAAAATTAGCAAAGCCCAGGAATTTCTGCAAACTTTTTAGAGATGTCGGCTGAGTCCAATCCTGGATGGCCTGAACCTTAACCGGATCCATCTCGATAGTAGAAGGGGAAAAGATGAACCCCAAAAATGAAACTTTCTGCACACCGAAGAGACACTTTGATCCCTTCACAAACAAGGAATTAGCACGCAGTACCTGGAAAACCATTCTGACTTGCTTTACATGAGACTCCCAATCATCTGAGAAGATCAAAATGTCATCCAAGTAAACAATCAAGAATTTATCCAGATACTCACGAAAAATGTCATGCATAAAAGACTGAAAAACAGATGGAGCATTGGCAAGTCCGAACGGCATCACCAGATACTCAAAATGACCCTCGGGCGTATTAAATGCCGTTTTCCATTCATCTCCCTGTCTGATTCTCACCAGATTATACGCACCACGAAGATCAATCTTAGTAAACCAACTAGCCCCCTTAATCCGAGCAAACAAGTCAGAAATCAATGGCAAGGGATACTGAAACTTAACAGTGATCTTATTAAGAAGGCGGTAATCAATACACGGTCTTAGCGAACCATCCTTCTTGGCTACAAAAAAGAACCCTGCTCCCAATGGTGACGACGATGGGCGAATATGTCCCTTCTCCAGGGACTCCTTCACATAACTGCGCATAGCGGTGTGTTCAGGTACGGACAAATTAAATAAACGACCCTTAGGGAATTTACTACCAGGAATCAAATCGATAGCACAATCACAATTCCTATGCGGAGGAAGGGCATCAGACTTGGACTCTTCAAATACATCCTGAAAGTCCGACAAGAACTCTGGGATGTCAGAAGGAATGGATGACGAAATAGACAAAAATGGAACATCACCATGTACTCCCTGACAACCCCAGCTGGTTACCGACATAGAGTTCCAATCCAATACTGGATTATGGGTTTGTAGCCATGGCAACCCCAACACGATCACATCATGCAAATTATGCAGTACCAAAAAGCGAATAACTTCCTGATGTGCAGGAGCCATGCACATGGTCAGCTGGGCCCAGTACTGAGGCTTATTCTTGGCCAGAGGTGTAGCATCAATTCCTCTCAACGGAATAGGACACCGCAAAGGCTCCAAGAAAAATCCACAACGTTTAGCATAATCCAAATCCATCAGATTCAGGGCAGCGCCTGAATCCACAAACGCCATGACAGAATATGATGACAAAGAGCACATTAAGGTAATGGACAAAAGGAATTTGGACTGTACAGTACCAATAACGGCAGAGCTATCGAACCGCCTAGTGCGTTTAGGACAATTAGAAATAGCATGAGTAGAATCACCACAATAGAAACACAGTCTGTTCAGACGTCTGTGTTCGTGCCGTTCTACTTTAGTCATAGTCCTGTTGCACTGCATAGGCTCAGGCTTACTCTCAGACAATACCGCCAGATGGTGCACAGATTTACGCTCGCGCAAGCGACGACCGATCTGAATGGCCAAGGACATAGACTCATTCAAACCAGCAGGCATAGGAAATCCCACCATTACATCCTTAAGAGCTTCAGAGAGACCCTTTCTGAACAAAGCCGCTAGTGCAGATTCATTCCACAGAGTGAGTACTGACCATTTTCTAAATTTCTGACAATATAGTTCTACATCATCCTGACCCTGGCATAAAGCCAGCAGATTTTTCTCAGCTTGATCCACTGAATTAGGCTCATCGTAAAGCAATCCCAGCGCCTGGAAAAATGCATCAATATTACTCAATGCAGAATCTCCTGGTGCAAGAGAAAACGCCCAGTCCTGTGGGTCGCCGCGCAAAAAAGAAATAATAATCAAAACCTGTTGAATAGGATTACCAGAAGAATGAGGTTTCAAGGCCAAAAATAGCTTACAATTATTTCTGAAGCTCAGGAACTTAGTTCTGTCACCAAAAAACAAATCAGGAATCGGAATTCTTGGTTCTAGCATTGATTTCTGATCAATAGTATCTTGAATCTTTTGTACATTTACAACGAGATTATCCATTGAGGAGCACAGAGCCTGAATATCCATGTCCACAGCTGTGTCCTGAAGCACTCTAATGTCTAGGGGAAAAAAAAGACTGAAGACAGAGCTAAGAAAAAAAAATGATGTCAGGATTTCTTTTTTCCCTCTATTGGAAATCATTGAATAGGCTCCTTGTACTGTTATGGCTGGCAATCAGGCAACACAGCGTGCAGTAATCAGCGCACATACAGAGATCTGGCAAAAACCCAAAACAATAGGACGAGCTCTGAGACGTGGAATCTCTGTAGACTGCAGTACCTGAACTGTCCTCACACAACTGGAAGCAGCAGTGGATTGCGCCTATCACTACCTATGCAACTCGGCACTGCCTGAGG
The DNA here is from genome assembly GCF_032444005.1 of Ranitomeya imitator. NCBI lineage: Eukaryota > Metazoa > Chordata > Amphibia > Anura > Dendrobatidae > Ranitomeya > Ranitomeya imitator. The sequence goes on along the minus strand of NC_091284.1, from coordinate 61,505,547 downwards.
AGCTGACTAGCCTGAAGACAGAAATACAAGCCTGACTTACCTCAGAGAAATACCCCAAAGGAATAGGCAGCCCCCACATATAATGACTGTTAGCAAGATGAAAAGACAAACGCAGGAATGAAATAGATTCAGCAAAGTGAGGCCCGATATTCTAGACAGAGCGAGGATAGCAAAGAGAACTATGCAGTCTACAAAAAACCCTAAAACGAAAACCACGCAAAGGGGCAAAAAAGACCCACCGTGCCGAACTAACAGCACGGCGGTGCACCCCTTTGCTTCTCAGAGCTTCCAGCAAAAGATAATAACAAGCTGGACAGAAAAAACAGAAAACAAACTAGAAGCACTTATCTAGCAGAGCAGCAGGCCCAAGGAAAGATGCAGTAGCTCAGATCCAACACTGGAACATTGACAAGGAGCAAGGAAGACAGACTCAGGTGGAGCTAAATAGCAAGGCAGCCAACGAGCTCACCAAAACACCTGAGGGAGGACGCCCAGAGACTGCAATACCACTTGTGACCACAGAATTCACAACAGATAGCACGGCCCCGTGTGGGGAGTTTGGCCATTTCGTGAGGTGGAAACATGTCGTATGCTGGACAATCAGGTGAAGAAAATTACGAGATTGGAAAAGTCATTCAGAATAGTCCACAGGCAAGACCTTTTCATAGGAAAGCTAGGTGTCAGCCGGGCAGGGTGGGGCAAAAGATTTTGAAATCCAGTTGTGGTTCATTTTAATGAAGGTTAGATCATCTACATTTTGGGTAGCCAGACGAGTCCTTTTTTCTGTTAGTATTGAACCTGCAGCACTGAATACTCTTTCTGATAGGACACTAGCTGCCGGGCAAGCAAGCTCCTGCAATGCATATTCTGCCAATTCTGGCCAGGTGTCTAATTTGGATGCCCAGTAATCAAATGGGAATGACGGTTGAGGGAGAACGTCGATAAGGGATGAAAAATAGTTTGTAACCATACTGGACAAATGTTGTCTCCTGTCACTTTGAATTGATGCTGCAGTACCTGTCCTGTCTGCGGTCATAGAAAAATCACTCCACAACCTGGTCAGAAAACCCCTCTGGCCAACGCCACTTCTGATTTCTGCCCCTCTAACACCTCTGGTCTGCTGGCCCCTGGAGCTCGTGTGAGAACGATCACGGGCGCTGTGTGCAGGGAATGCCAGAAGCAAACGGTCAACAAGAGTTGATTGTTTTGTTGCTAATATTAGTTCCAAATTCTCATGTGGCATAATATTTTGCAATTTGCCTTTATAGCGAGGATCAAGGAGGCAGGCCAACCAGTAATCGTCATCGTTCATCATTTTTGTAATGCGTGTGTCCCTTTTGAGGATACGCAAGGCATAATCCGCCATGTGGGCCAAAGTTCCCGTTGTCAAATCTGCGGTTGTGCTTGGTTGAGGGGCAGTTGCAGGCAAATCTACGTCACTTGTGTCCCTCAAAAAACCAGAACCCGGCCTTGCCACGCCACCAATTTCCCGTGCCCCCGGGAAAGCTTCCTCATTAAAAATATACTCATCCCCATCATCCTCCTCATCCTCCACCTCCTCTTCGCCCGGTACCTCGTCATGTACACTGCCCTGACCAGACAATCGCTGACTGTCATCAAGGCTTTCCTCTTCCTCTGGTGCAGACGCCTGATCCTTTATGTGCGTCAAACTTTGCATCAGCAGACGCATTAGGGGGATGCTCATGCTTATTATGGCGTTGTCTGCACTAACCAGCCGTGTGCATTCCTCAAAACACTGAAGGACTTGACACATGTCTTGAATCTTCGACCACTGCACACCTGACAACTCCATGTCTGCCATCCTACTGCCTGCCCGTGTATGTGTATCCTCCCACAAAAACATAACAGCCCGCCTCTGTTCGCACAGTCTCTGAAGCATGTGCAGTGTTGAGTTCCACCTTGTTGCAACGTCTATGATTAGGCGATGCTGGGGAAGGTTCAAAGAACGCTGATAGGTCTGCATACGGCTGGAGTGTACAGGCGAACGGCGGATATGTGCGCAAAGTCCACGCACTTTGAGGAGCAGGTCGGATAACCCCGGATAACTTTTCAGGAAGCACTGCACCACCAGGTTTAAGGTGTGAGCCAGGCAAGGAATGTGTTTCAGTTGGGAAAGGGAGATGGCAGCCATGAAATTCCTTCCGTTATCACTCACTACCTTGCCTGCCTCAAGATCTACAGTGCCCAGCCACGACTGCGTTTCTTGCTGCAAGAACTCGGACAGAACTTCCGCGGTGTGTCTATTGTCGCCCAAACACTTCATAGCCAATACAGCCTGCTGACGTATGCCAGTAGCTGCCCCATAATGGGAGACCTGGTGTGCAACAGTGGCAGGTGCGGATGGAGTGTTTGTGCGACTGCGGTCTGTGGACGAGCTCTTGCTTCTGCAGGAGGACGAGGAGGAGGAGGAGGGGGTGCGAACGGCTACAGACAACTGTTTACTAGACCGTGGGCTAGGCAGAACTGTCCCAAACTTGCTGTCCCCTGTGGACCCTGAATCCACCACATTTACCCAGTGTGCCGTGATGGACACGTAACGTCCCTGGCCATGCCTACTGGTCCATGCATCTGTTGTCAGGTGCACCTTTGTGCTCACAGATTGCCTGAGTGCATGGACGATGCGCTCTTTAACATGCTGGTGGAGGGCTGGGATGGCTTTTCTGGAAAAAAAGTGTCGACTGGGTAGCTCGTAGCGTGGTACAGCGTAGTCCATCAGGTCTTTGAAAGCTTCGCTTTCAACTAACCGGTAGGGCATCATCTCTAACGAGATTAGTCTAGCTATGTGGGCGTTCAAACCCTGTGTACGCGGATGCGAGGCTAAGTATTTCCTTTTTCTAACCATAGTCTCATGTAGGGTGAGCTGGACTGGAGAGATGGAGATCGTGGAACTAGCGGGGGTGCCGGTGGACATGGCAGACTGAGAGACGGTGGGAGATGGTATTGTTGCCGCCGGTGCCCTAGATGCAGTGTTTCCTACTACGAAACTGGTGATTCCCTGACCCTGACTGCTTTGGCCTGGCAAAGATACCTGCACAGATACAGCAGGTGGTGCGCTAAATGGTGGTCCTACACTGCCGGAAGGGATGTTGCGTTGATGACTAGCTTCATTGGCCGAGGGTGCAACAACCTTAAGGGACGTTTGGTAGTTAGTCCAAGCTTTCAAATGCATGGTGGTTAAATGTCTATGCATGCAACTAGTATTGAGACTTTTCAGATTCTGACCTCTGCTTAAGGAAGTAGAACATTTTTGACAGATGACTTTGCGCTGATCAATTGGATGTTGTTTAAAAAAAATGCCAGACTGCACTCTTTCTAGCATCGGATACCTTTTCAGGCATTGCAGACTGAGCTTTAACCGGATGGCCACGCTGTCCTCCACCAGGTTTTGGCTTTGCCACGCGTTTTGGGCAAGATACGGGCCCGGCAGATGGAACCTGTGGCGATGTTGATGCCTGCTGCGGCCCCTCCTCCTCCTCTGCTTCAGAACTGCTGCCGCCTGCACCCTGTTCCCCCAATGGCTGCCAATCGGGGTCAAGAACTGGGTCATCTAATAACTCTTCTTGTACCTCCTGCGCAACTTCGTCTGTGTCACCGTGTCGTTCGGTGGTATAGCGTTCGTGATGGGGCAACATAGTCTCATCAGGGTCTGATTCTTGATCAGCACCCTGCGAGGGCAATGTTGTGGTCTGAGTCAAAGGACCAGCATAGTAGTCTGGCTGTGGCTGTGCGTCAGTGCACTCCATGTCAGATTCAATTTGTAATGGGCATGGACTGTTAACTGCTTCACTTTCTAAGCCAGGGACGGTATGTGTAAAGAGCTCCATGGAGTAACCCGTTGTGTCGCCTGCTGCATTCTTCTCTGTTGTTGTTTTTGCTGAAGAGGACAAGGAAGTGACTTGTCCCTGACCGTGAACATCCACTAACGACGCGCTGCTTTTACTTTTACCAGTTTCACGAGATGAGGCAAAAGAGCTAGAGGCTGAGTCAGCAAGATAAGCCAAAACTTGCTCTTGCTGCTCCGGCTTTAAAAGCGGTTTTCCTAATCCCAGAAAAGGGAGCGTTCGAGGCCTTGTGTAGCCGGACGACGAACCTGGCTCCACAGCTCCAGACTTAGGTGCAATATTTTTTCCCCCACGACCACCTGATGCTCCACCACTACCACTACCCTCATTACCAGCTGACAATGAACGCCCCCGGCCACGACCTCTTCCACTAGACTTCCTCATTGTTTTAAAAACGTAACCAAACTAACGTTATTTGTTGCAGTCACACAACTTACACGGTGAGCTATAACTTCAGTATGATTTAGCTACCCCTTTACAGGTTGGTGAGACCACAGCGAAAATCAGGCCCAATGTTACACACTCTTTTTTTGGTGGCTGCAAATTAGAGAGATGCCCCACACGCAGGACTGTCACTGAAGCACAAATGTTAATATTAATGTCACACTATTATTTTTTTTTTATTTTTATTTTTTTCAGGAACACTTTAGAAACCCCCCCCCCAAAAAAAAAAAAAGATTTTTGCAGGGAGAATTTAGAAAACAAATGTAACAAACTATATGCTTTCTATGGGCCACTGAGTGAGAGATGACGCACACAGGAATCAGGAGTGGCACACAAGCCCAGAGGCCAATATTTTTCTACCAATGATTGATGGAGTTATTTTCTCTGGTAGATTTTGGAACCCAAATCAAGGAAAAAAAATGTAGGCTTTCTATGGACCACAATTGGAGAGAGAGAGAGAGAGAGAGAGAGATGGCACACCCAGGAGTCAAGACTGGCACACAAGCAGAAAGGCCAATATTAATCTCCCACTGTTTTTTTTTTTTTTTTTCAGGGAGACTTTAGAAAAAAAAATAATAAAAAAAATATGATTTTATCAGGAAGAATTTAGAAACCAAATAAAATAAAATGATTTTTTCAGGGAGAATTTATAAAACAGATAAAAACAAAAATAGGCGTTCTATGGCCCACTGACTGAGAGATGACGCACACAGGAGTCAGGAGTGGCACACAAACCCAGAGGCCAATATTTTTCTACCAATGATTGATGTAGTTATTTTCTCTGGTAGATTTTAGAACCCAAATCAAGGAAAAAAAATATAGGCTTTCTATGGACCACAATTGGAGAGAGAGAGAGAGAGAGAGAGAGAGAGAGAGAGATGGCACACCCAGGAGTCAAGACTGGCACACAAGCAGAAAGGCCAATATTAATCTCCCACTGTTTTTTTTGGTTGTTTTTTTTTTTTTTTTTTCAGGGAGACTTTAGAAAAAAAAAAAAAAAAAAAAAAATATGATTTTATCAGGAAGAATTTAGAAACCAAATAAAATAAAATGATTTTTTCTGGGAGAATTTATAAAACAAATAAAACCAAAAATAGGCGTTCTATGGCCC